>NC_056731.1:321459122-321759122 GCF_019279795.1 Protopterus annectens
TAAGGCAAAATCTATGCAAACGGTGAAGGATTTCTTACAGGTTCAGCCTCCTCGATTTAGCAGAAATTGGCCAACATAGAATTGGTCCTTTCCAGTTACAGACAGACCTCAAAGGGGCAGATACAGATGTCCAAGAGATAGAGGTCAACTACAAGGTCCTTACATGCCTCGGCAATGGGGTGCATCAGGCCAGAAAGAAGGGGAAGACAGGCCCCAACCATATAAAAAGCAGCCCCAATGACTTCCCACTACAGCTGCCAAACAGCTCTCTCTTGGCAGCCCCCTTGGGAGGAAAACTGGCACTTTTCTATCACAATTGGCATATGATCACCAAAGACAAATGGGTTCTCAACATTGTATCTCAAGGTTACAGGTTCCACTTTCACACTCTGCCAAGGTTAAAAGGAATGCCAAATCTGCCACCAAATCAATGGGCAGAGGCTCAAAAACAAATTACAGCACTCATGGACATGAGAGCTATTCAAAACGTACCAGCACAGCAGCAAGGACAAGGATTTTACTCAAGACTCTTTCTGGTTCCCAGAAAGGACAAAGCCTGGAGGCCCATTCTGGATCTTTCTTCTCTAAACACTTACCTGGATGTTCCGAAATTCAAAATGTTGACAGTACAGCAGCTTCTTCCCATGCTGGGCAAGAAAGCTTGGCTCGTGACCTTGGACCTCAAGGAGGCATACCTGTATGTCCCTATCAGACAAAACTGCAGAAGATACCTCAGGTTCTTAGCTGGTCCAAAGCATTATCAATTCTCTGCACTGCCCTTTGGATTATTTACTGCGCCCAGGGTCTTCACAAAGTGCCTGGCACCAGTAACTGCATTTTGCAGACAGAAAGGAATTCAAATTAACCCGTACCTGGACAACTGCCTGAGTCAAGCAGAGAGCAAGGACATTCTTCTACGGCATCTGGCATTTGTAAAAAAGTTATTAAGTTGCCTGGGGTACACAGTAAACGAAAAGAAATCAAAACTAGTGCCCTCACAAGAGATAATATTCCTGGGTGCCAGCTTGAACACAATGGCCCAGATGGCTTTTCTCACACCAGACAAGCAAGGACAGCTGACAAAATACTTTCAATTGATGGCAACAAAGACCCAACTCCCTGCAAGAAAAATTCTGCAGGCCTTGGGCTTCATGGTATCTTGCATACTACTAATTCCATATGCCAGACTGCATATGAGGAAACTACAACGGTACCTAAAGAATGTATGGTCTCAACACTGTCAAAGTTTGGAAACAGTTATACCACTAATACCTTGCCTTCAACAGGAGTTTTGATGGTGGGCTCAAGCTTGTCACCTCAACAAGGGACAGCCTTTCACTCAACCCACAGCCAGGCAAACACTGACAACAGATGCATCTGATTACGCCTGGGGAGCACACATGGCGGGAAAATGTATTCAGGGCAAGTGGAACGTAGGACAAAGGCATCTGCACATCAATTAAAAAGAGATGCTAGCTATACAAAATGCCCTTATAGCTTTCAAGGACCTGTTGCATCCAGGACAACTACTACTAAAGACAGACAACACCACAGTTATGTGGTACATAAACAAGCAAGAGGGCACTCACTCCTACCCCCTCTGCAGACAAGCCATGACCTTGTGGAACACAGCTCTAAAGTATCAAGTTCATCTGCAAGCACAATTCCTGCCAGGAGAGAAAAACACACTGGCAGACGACTTAAGCAGAAACATCATGGATCCCCACGAATGGGAATTGAATCCACAAATATTCAGAATGATAACACAGAAATGGTGGAACCTGGACATAGATCTGTTTGCATCCCCAATGAACTGCCAGCTACAGAAATTCTGTACAAGGAGTTACCATCCACAAGCATGGAAAGTGGATGCCCTCTCATTCAGCTGGAAAAACCTACAAGTATACGCTTTCCCACCACTACCTCTCCTTCCAAAGGTACTCATAAAAGCCAGGCAAGAAGAGCCAAAGATGATCCTGATTGCACCAGAGTGGCCACGCCAGCACTGGTACCCAATCTTAAAGAACTTAGCCCAAGGACCACCCTGGATTTTGCCTCAAATCCCACATCTGTTGACTCAGCACAACAATCAGATACTTCACAGCCAGCTAAAGACATTAAACCTAGCTGCATGGAAGATTCCTTAGTCAAACAAGCAATGCCTCTCTCCAAAGCTGTTATGGATGTCATTAGTACCAGGAAAGCCTATTCGGATAAATGGAAGAGATTCTGTGCCTGGAACCAGGCTCACAGCCTTGACCCTCTTGTCCCAAACATTCCTCAGATACTGCAATATTTAACTGAGATGCTGGACAAAGGCCTCTCCTTTTCATCCATCAAGATCCACGCCTCTGCAGTCTCTGCTCATTACAACACGGATCCACCAATTTTTTCTAATCCTTTGCTAAAACAGTACCTCAGAGGGGCTAAAAACATAAGACCGCCCCATAGAGCATCTACTCCAACGTGGGACCTCAACTTTGTTTTGGAAAAATTAACTTTACCTCCTTTTGAGCCAGCTAACATAGCAGAATTAAAATATATCTCTTGGAAAACTGCTCTGCTCCTGGCAAAAACATCCGCGCTAAGAGTTTCAGAATTACAGGCACTAATGGCAGTGGAACCTTTCCTCATTTTCCACCAGGACAGGGTGTCTTTAAGAACTAACCTTACATTTATGCCAAAAGTGGTATCAAGTGTGGCTCTAAACCAAACTATTCACTTGCCAACTTTTTATCCAAAACCACAGAATAAAGGGGAGAAACTACTGCATTCTTTGGACATTCACAGGCAGTTACGCTTCTACTTGGACAAAACCAAAGCTTTCAGAAAATCTGAGCAATTATTGGTAGCATATGCTGCAGGAGCACAGGGAAAAAGCCATTTCAAAACAGACTATTTCAAAATGGATAGGACATTGTATACATTTCTGCTATACACACCATGGGAAACCTGTACCTAGCAGCATTAGATCTCACTCCACCAGGGCAACAGCCACTTCAACTGCCTACCTCAGAGGAGTACCTACCAAGGATATTTTGGAAGCAGCAACATGGAGTTCTGTCCATACCTTCACCAAGCATTACCATCTGCCTCTATACTCTAAATCCAGAGCTGGCTTCACCACTGCAGTGCTGCTGGGCCTTATAGCCACTCCTAATGCCTTATAGAACCAGCCATCCTACCTCAGCTTTGGGATTCCACTCAAGTGTAATGACTGCAGCAGTGTAACACGATGAACATAATACAGTTTTGTACCTACCATAAATGTAGATGTTCGAGTGTATACACTGCTGCAGTCCAGGTTACCCTCCCTCCTTCCCCTCTTACTTGCTGGTACGTACCTATGCCTTTTACCCTTTACTACCTATGGGGAGTATTTGCTGGTAACTGAAAGTTGTTGTTTGCTTTTCTTGTGTATGTTTTATTAGCAATTTGAATTGCCTACCTATTTGGGGGCACCTGACATCTGGGGCAAGAAAAACTGAAGAAAATGGCGTTGGCTGCATCTTATATACCCCTGTCGCACTGACATCAGGAAGGAGGCGACAGCAACCGATGCGGGACCAAGACTTTGGAACTCAGGCCGACTGGGGAACCACCTGACGGCAGGATAACCTAAGTGTAATGACTGCAGCAGTGTATACACTTGAACATCTACATTTATGGTAGGTACAAAACTGTACTTTTGGTGTTGCAGAGCTTTATGGGAAATTTGCCAGGAGGAGATGTGGGCCCTCTATTACAGCATGCTGAATTATTCACTACCTTTTTTTTTTTATCTTGCTGCTGTATAGTGACAACAGAGACTGATCCCATGTAACAGGTTATGCCATAATATAATAAGTACAGTCAGATTTACCCATACATTTAATTTAAATTAATAAAGTTTAACAGAACAGTTGACAATTGTATAGAGAATTATGATCTGGTGTTTCATCATAACCAAACTATTATGTGTTAGAGTCATGTATGTAAAGAAATTCACCCTGAGAGCAAAGGTCAAGCTCTTTGTGTATAAGTGTGGTAGAGTAAATGTCTAATGGCTTTTAAAAGCTGTTTTACCTTCTGCAGCTATTCTTTGCCAGCCAGCACTGCCCTCTGATTTTCCCTAGTGTATACTGTATGATGGGAGCTTAACTGCTACATTTCCAGGGTTCAAATCCCTGGCAGTATACCCTGCCAACAGGTAACCATTGTCACTTATGTCTCACTGTGCACAGCGTTATAAGACGTAGTAGAGAGCTTGAAGTGGTCACTGTGTGTTTTCATTTTGCTCCCAGCTATATGTATAGCTGAAGATCACAGTGAAACAACACAACTACTTACCTCATGCTAAAGATCTTGGACCCTGCTTCTGTCCTGCCATTGCCTTTGTATCCTCTAGGCATAATGTGCCCTAATCCCTCCATTCTAAGTGTGAGGCAGCCTGTTTTTGGGCAGTCTTGACATGGGGTGATGCGTATGTGAAAGTCTGATTTTAGCCCGTAGGCATAATGTGCCCTAATCACTCCATTCTAAGTGTGAGGCAGCCTGTTTTTGGGCAGTCTTGACATGGGGTGATGCGCATGTGAAAGTCTGGTTTTAGCCCGTAGGCATAATGTGCCCTAATCCTTCCATTCTAAGTGTGAGGCAGCCTGTTTTTGGGCAGTCTTGACATAGGGTGATGCGCATGTGAAAGTCTGGTTTTAGCCCGTAGGCATAATGTGCCCTAATCCCTCCATTCTAAGTGTGAGGCAGCCTGTTTTTGGGCAGTCTTGACATGAGGTGATGCGCATGTGAAAGTCTGGTTTTAGCCCGTAGGCAGCTATTTCTTTCTCTGTTGCTTTCTTCCCCATTAGTACAGACATGTTGTGGCTCCGTAACGTTATACCTTTTATAGCAAGATTTTTTTTTTAAATTTTGCTTTATCAGTACGTACTTTGATAGTGTCGTACCTCAAAGTGTCCACCTAGTGTCCGTACTCCACCGTCTTCAGAAGGAGAGCTGTGTTACAAATGCTGCAGTCTTGCTGGATTAGCCAGGCTCTAGTCACAAGTTGCTGAACCTTCAGTTATTGACATGCTAATTAATTTTCAGAGTGACTAATATAGCAATAACCCACGCCTGGGTGTGGGTAATGCTGGATTTACCCACGGTTGGCGTGGTTTGGTCCCGAGGCGAAGCCCGGACAACAAAGACAACCGTGGGTAAATCCAGCATTACCCACCCAGAAGTGAGTTATTATATCTAATGACATTATTTAAGAAAAGAAATAATTACTTTTCTTAAATAATGGCATTGTATAATGTCTCTTTGCTGCCCTTCCGCAGCTGTCTGGTGTTCCGCGGCAGTTCTGAGGTACTGCGCATGCCTACGCAGTACATCAGAGCTGTGGGCAAAAGCAACGGAGAACGCAAGATCTCCGTTGCTTTACTATCTCGCTATGTTAAATGGGTTTAACATAGCGAGACAGCTTTAAAGTAAGCAACGGAGATCTCCGTTGCTTATTTTAAAGCTGTCTCGCTATGTTAAACTCATTTAACATAGCGAGACAGGTTTAAAAAAAAAGCAACGGAGATCGCAAGATCTCCGTTGCTTTACTATGTCGCTATGTTAAAGGAGTTTAACATAGCGAGACAGCTTTAAAAAAAGCAACGGAGATCTCTGTTGCTTTTTTAAAATCTGTGTTGCTATGTTAAACTCTTTTAACATAGCGAGACAGTGTTTTATACTAACGGAAAAAGTCCGGGCGACCGGACCTTTTTCCGTTAGTATATTGAGGGATTTACAATGGGCACGCTGGTTGGGCTGGCCAATCAGCGTGCACGTTTTAGAGTAGGCATTGTATAATATGTGTTAGTACCTGCTGTTCGATGGAGTGTTTAATTCTAATGCAGTAGTCCCTTTCCTGGCTTTCTGCTGTTGCAGTGTTCCCCCCATCTAAACAATTCTAAATCTGGTATTTAGCTCCATGCTGTTAGTTTCTCTGACAGGTTGTTTCTGGGTTCCATTATCATCTCTGAAAATAAATAAACAAACAAACAAGCAGGCCAAAAAAAAATTACACACGTCTGTGCTTGCATTCAGGGAAGGTAAACAACATGCTGTACTTTGTGGCAGTGAGGATAGGGTTAGGATATTGCCACTATGGCAGAGTGTAGTAAGAAGTTGTAATATAAATAAAGTAGCATGTAAAATTTTGATCAGGGCAACCATGGAACCATTGAAATTCTGAGTGTCTCTTCTTTGCTTTGTTGGGGGGGGGGGGGTGCTAGTTTCAGGTAGAAGTATGGGTTGCCAGTGTGAGTCTGAGTAGTGGTGTGATATCTGAGATTAGTTTTCCTCGAGATTTAAAGGCAGGGTGATATTCTGTCAGTCAGAGCTGTTACATTATTATGGAATTAAAATTATCACAGTAGCTTGAGGTTCACAAGTAATTGCTATGGTTTGTTTGATTGCCTTCTGACTTTCTTGAGTTTTTTCTTTTAAAACTTCATATTTATTTCTATTTTTAATCACCTTTATTACAGTATCACATAAGACATAGGCAAACATACATCAACAAAAAAGAAAATAAATTGTATTAACAGAAAAGAACGCTATTGGTGACCCTACTGGACCAGTCCAGTAGTACTGCAGAAGACTGAATTACATGAGAGACAGACCCAAAAGGAGATTGTAGGACCTGCTCTGCAGAAGCTCATGTTGATAATGTATTCAGTAATCTGTATCACTACAGCAGTATTATACTGATCCCTGGTAATGGTGTGGAAGTTGGTGTTCCAGGTAGGTTCACTTACATGTTGTACTGTGCATGATAGGATATTACATTCTGCATACATCACAGTAGCTAGATGCCAACAGGTTCACCCATCTGTTCTTAGTAGGTGCCTCACAATACCATGGACAGCAACATCCTTAGCTTTCTTCTGGATACAACAACAAACCGATAGTGCAAAGACCGTTTATTCTTTACAATGACAATGAGCAATTCTAATGCTGGGTCATCACATTTATGTGGAAGCCTAGGCAGTAGAAGTACTCACACACATACACGCACACACACACACACACACACACACACACACACACACACACACACACACACACACACACACACCACATCTGGAATTCTATGTGGCATACATCGCTCTTCATTCATAGGCTTACTGCTGTGACCAATTGCTGTCAGACAACTCCTGGCTCTCTACACTGCCATCATCTGTGTAAGGTTTACAGTTGTAAGGACTACAGACTTCATGTTACTAAATCAAATGAGTGTCCTGCCCTGCTTGTTAACATCTTTCCTGGGTTAATGTTGCAAATGTATCTTTGAAGACACATGTGGCTTGACTAAGGTTATGTCATTAAATTAGCACTGGTCTGTCAGGTACTTAGACACTCTATTTGTAAGTAGTTTTTGATAGGGGTACAGATGTTGGAGCATATGTATTTTTCAGCAGTGTTAAGAGGTGTATGCTGTATTCAGGGTGGCCACCATGAGTAGAAATGCATCTGAATCTGCCCATTTCAGTATTGATATGCTGGATAATACAGTCCATAAATCTGGTGTGGTAGCAGAGGATAACCACTAGATATAGAAAAGTGTGTCAAGATATAGTGTTGCACTGCCAGAGAGGTTTGTGTGGTTGGTAAAGGGCAGGGTGAGCATGCTGCTGCCTTTTTCTTTTTAGTTGGATAATGGGTTCCACTCACCAGCATATGTATGGTACTATCTCAGCAGTCTGACACTAGGGGCAGGTGAATATGTGTACAGGATTCATTGCATATTCAGAACACCATTAAAAAATTGCTTGTAGTCATATATGTTGTATTCATAGCTCATTCTTTGCGTTTATTTACAAAAGATTATGACATAAACTAGCTGATGCGTTATGCACTGAACAGTGGTCATTTTTGATGAGATGTGTAAAGCTACTGCTGGTAGTGTTGATTTTGTTTTTAAACTTTGTAAAGTATTTGCTGGTGCTAAAGCTGTTGTATGGACAATGAAATGTAAACAGGCTCCAACTGTGACCATCTAAAAAATAATTGGGGGGGGGGGGGTTGACGGAATGAGTATGGTGTTTATTACCTCACAGACAAAGTGCAGGATTTGATTCTCACCCTTAAGGGGAAATGGCTATGCTTAAAATGACTCAGAAGGGTAGATAACTTAGTACTTATGTATGAACGTATAACATGTAAGTGAGTTTGTGTTAAGATACAGATATGGCAGAAACATGAAAACAAAAACTTAATTGTTAGATGTCAGAAGTTTGTTCTATCAGTGCATCGTGTACTATACCAGTGTAAAATAAAGTATGCACAAATATTCAAGTCGTCAAGTGACGTCCTGCAGAGGTCAGGAAAAAGTTATCTTCCACATATATTTTTTTTTTTTTATTGGTTGGATAAATACTGAGACAGAGACCTTTTTTAGAGGAGACTAAGAGTTAAATCAGCAGATCAAAACAGCATACTTGAACAAACGGACTACAAAAATTTAGTAAGTAAATAAATAAAAATATGTGCTCATAGATCAAAATATAACAACAGAAATGCAACAAGAAAGAACAAGTCAGAATGTACAGTCCTGGCAATAATTTTGGGCGCGCAGCATGAAATGACTTACCATATACCCACACCCTGTATACTGCCACTGTACGTGTCACGCACTGCGGTAGTGCAGTGCAGGTTTTTTGCATGGAGACTGTGTCCATTTGCACCCCCAGTGTTAGAACTGTGCCACTTTATTCCCCGATCTCTAAATATACTATTGTAGAAGCTACAGCAAGTCAGGGAAAGGTGAATAATTATGTTTCCCTTCTAACGGATTTGGTGTTACCTTAGAGGTGCATATTAGAGATCAGAGTGTAGGGTAGTGTCCACAAATAAACAAAGGCCTAGATAAAAAAGGCAGACTGCCCCCACTCCACCCCAACACTGGGATATGCAGGGGAGCACAACCCCCTATAAAATCACTTAAACTTGTCTCTGTTACAGTTTTATTTGCAGTACTGGGCTGTGGCAGAAGTACAGTGTGGTGAACGGGAAACTGGGAAGTTGGGTATCAGTGTATAGTAATACACTGATATGTGTGTCACTATTTCCTATAAAATATTTGGAAAGTATTGAAGACATTTGAAGAAAATAAATAGTTAAGGTCTCATTATATTATATGCAATATGTTTTGTGAATGCTTACCATTTGCTCTCTCGTGAAACTCTTACGTGTTGGATTTAGTTTATTAAATGTGCTGGCACATTTGCTGTATGTTGGATGACAGCTGACGACCAGAACAAATAGTGTTGGAAGGAACAAGCAGCACTGCCTGCTGGTGTGTTTCCTTACAGCAAAAGTAAAGCAGCTGCCTTGGCTCCATGAACCGTAAGGGTGCTGCCCTGTCTACAACCTAGGCAGCCACAGTTTGATTAAACAGTCTCGGAGCTGGAAGAGCCTATCAGGAAGGGAAAGGAGTAAACAGGCTTGGACCACCTTACCTCTTCCAAGGAGAGAGATAAGTTGCAGGTGCTTGGTGAGTACACAGATGGTGAGATTTTCTGGGGGAGACCAGAGGAAGATAATAACAGTGTTTGAGGATGGGCTGAAGTTTGGCAGGCAGTGAAGGCAAGAAAATGGCAAAAAAAACCCATAAAGCAGCTGATCGGCATATCAGAAACAAATTTGTGGTTATCTAGCCTGCTGGATGCCATATGAATATTATTTCATTTTTCTTATCTGTTCTTTATTTTTATGTGCTATTTGATAGCCTTTCTCTGTCTCACTGTTTTGTAGTGTTTAAGGAGCCAAACATATTCTGTTATGCTTTCCTTTCTCTTTGGTAAATGCTTTATTTATTTAAATAATTGGGTAGATAAACAATATTTATGTCATTACCTTGCTGAGAAACATGATAAATGAAATGTAAGCATATTTGTATCTGTGAATATGATTTTTTTTCATCTTCTTTCTCTTTGTCTGCTTGTCACCATTCAACCCTCTGATAGTTGATCAGTCCATTCTTTCCTTGTGGAGCAAGAGCCAGTGATGGAATGTTGTTATCCAGCAGCCATCAGGGTTTCTCTGTATGGCCTTAACCCCTTCCCTGGAGCCTAACCTGTGTGCTTGCATGTATTAGAGCCTGCTTTCCCTTCCACATAGGGTGTGTATGTTCCCATGCACATGTCATGAAGGCTACCTTGCAGATGTGGCCTTGAAAAGCCAAGCAAATATTCCCAGGCCCATAGACTGCAAGACATAACTCTGTTCTGCAGTAGATGCTGGCATTAGTGAGTCAGGCCACATACCTCCCTCTCTAGGATGGGTGAGTCAACACTGGCCACTCACTTCCACCCTCCCCCACCCAGATTGTCCAGTCACTGAGCTATGGATAGATCTCAAGTTGCCATTGCTGTAATCAGGGTTTAATTCCCATGTGCCATGGACCTGGACTTGTTAGGAAATAATTTGAAAGTTTGAGTTAGGCGAGTTGGAGTTTCTGCTGATGTTATGTAATGTTTATTTTTAGGGATAGGACTGAGTAATGAATTTGTAGGGCACTAGCAGTTTAGATTAAAAAAATAAAGTTCAATTCTGCAAACATGAGTAATGTGATAGAATTTTCTTTGTTTTTGTAATTTGACAAATGAGAGGCATTAATTCTGGTGGACAAAAGAAACATGTCCCAAGACGTGGAAGGTTAAAGTGTCACTGCCTGCCCTAGTTTATATGTCTAGACAGAAACTTGCCACTAATTAAGCATGTTGACCTCCTGTGCTGTTCATCTGATCATGTTGGTGCAGTGATCTTGGAGACATTTGATCTCGGTAAAGCAGATTGCTTCACAATGACTGTGCTAAACTATCAATTACTGGCAGACCATAAAATCAGTAGAGTTTAGCACTTTGTTAACGAACATAGTAATAACCCAGACTGTTGAGCACAGCAGTATTTATGGCTTTAATGTTTTAAATTTTACAATTTTAATATTTTAGAAAAACTTGGTTAAAGTACTTGATTACCATAAGATAATAATAGCTGACTCAGCATACACACAGCACATGCTTATACCAGGAATCCAGTATGCTGGAATATGAATAGTCTCAAGTCAAGTAGCCTCTCTGTATGTACTACCTTTTATAATTTAACATGTTAAATACTGTGAATAAGAACACATTTAAAAAGTGCTCTACACAAATTTATTGTGCATCTGTTGAGTACTGTTTAGTGCCATTCATCACAAAAGTACAGAGACCTGACCCTTTTAATTTAGGAGTCTTTCGCTTTTAATGTTTGTATTCTGCACACACGCACTTTCCTTTACAATTTCCTGTATTGGAATGTTTAATTTTTCATTTTTACAAACTTCTTAGTACTGTTTCTGTGCTGCTTGCTCTTTTCTGCTTTACTTACCTCACTCTTAACAATTCGTACAGTGAGTTTCACAGTGCTGTGTTCTCTTTCTTGTTTAATGCTACGTGTTGTCGCTTAGATGGATTGGTACTTTCAACCCAAAATGCTGAATTTGGAATTTTGAAACAGCAACCAAGGAAAAAATGAATACATCCATAGCTCGATGTATTCGACATAGCAGGAGGTGATGTCAAGTCAGCTCCTGCTATGCACATTAACGTACAGTTACACTCTGCAGTCAGTGGTATATGTTAATTTTACTGTTTTGCAGGGGGGCTGTGCCCCCCACCCCACTGTACTTTAAATATATCAACTTCGAGATCACACTACAATGAGGAAATGGCTAATTCCCTGTTCCTCACTAAACTGCGATGTCACTGCACAATGTCAAACCCAAATACTTGAACTACACTATCCGTTCGCTGTAGTGTAGTGGATACATTCTGATTCGACATTCTGCCGACTTGAAAACTGCTATTCAACCACATGCCAGTTGACTGATGCAGTTTCCAAGTTTTGAATGTAAACCAAATAGCCTTGCCATTGAAATACATTATTCTTAGGATACTGTGTAGATTTTTCTAATCTGTGTGACATACATGGTGGGATTGTTTTCTTTTCCCAGTGTTATATCATTCTTTAGTGTGTAGTACATGAAGTTGTTGTGGTAACTAGAGTTGTGATTATTGTCCCTTATATGTTTTTTTTTTTTTTTTTTTCATTTCTGCAATTAGCCTCATGTTTACAGTCATATAAACAGAAGGATGAGACCGTTGCTAATGCTGTGTGTTCCTACAAACAGAAGAATGCCATTTTGTTACTCAGCATTGTAATGTGTTTTTCGTCTGATGCTGTTTTTTCACCTGCCTGATGTAGTTTCGCAGGTATTGCATATATGCAACTGTGTCGTGACTTGATCCACATAATAAAACATGTACAGAGCAGTTAATTGTTGGTGTTACAGTGCTTCTTAAGTGGGGAGGGGTTAATACTTTGAGCACTCTGCTTTCTGAGTTGCTGCTGGTGTCCATATCTCTCGAAGTCTTAGCACAAGAAATTTGGACAAAGCTTAGAATAATGTGGGGAGAAAGATCCAAAAATGGGAACAGATTTTAAGTATTACTCTTATAAACTTAGAATGTTGATAGAGTAACTGGATTTATGTTAGTATGTATTTTATGAAGGATATGAAGTCTGAAACTTAAATATGTCATTACTTAGTCACTTCATTGAGGAACAGACCAAAAATATGAGACAAAAATGTGGGCATTTTACTAAAACCTGGACAGTTGAGAGGTGTGCTGATATATGAATGCCTGCCTTCTAAGGTAAGAAGCTCCTTGATTCTCCCTGTCGACAAACAGAACAGATTCTGTCCCCCACTGTCAACAAACAGAACAGATTCTGTCCCCCACTGTCAACAAACAGGACAGATTCTGTCCCCCACTGTCAACAAACAGAACAGATTCTGTCCCCCACTGTCAACAAACAGAACAGATTCTGTCCCCCCTGTCTTAGTAACTGTAAACATGTGAGGTTTGCATTTTTCTTTTCCATTTATTTATTTATTTGTTTATCTGTATATCCTTTGCTGACTGGGTTAGTTTCAGTAGGTCAGTGGCCTCTTTTCAGAAGAGACCTGCAGTGGTATATGTAACTACAAGGGGAATTTGGCCAGGGTGTTGGGGAACTTCTTGTATTCTTTTCGATAGGTGCCATGGGATCTTTTACATCTGCCTGAGCTACCAACAACTCAAGCAGATGGGACCTCAGTTTAATGTCTGATCTGGAGGATGACACACTGACGAGTGCAGCACTTCTTTTATGCTGCACTACAGTGTCAGCAATATATCTGCCTGGTGCAGGAACCCCCAGCATTCTGCACCAAAAGTGAGTCTGCTACTTGTTTTATTACTGCTGGACATAAGATTGTCTCTTTCTTTCTATCTGTCCTTGCCATCAAGTAGCATACCTTTTTTTAGTTAGTCTGACTTCCGTCATTTTTCCTTTTTTATTTTTAGCACCTTTATTAAATTATAACTTAAGACATAGGCAAACATACATTTATATGAATGAAAAAATAACTTGTTCCCAGTTAGATACATTATATATCACATATGTTCTTTATGCTCTTTTGTATAACTGTCATTAGTTTAACATTACATAAATAATCATTTACTTTAGTTACACCCATTTGCTGACCCAACATTTCTGACAGAGTACTCTGTAAGGAATTTTAAAAACCTGCCAACTCCTTACACTTCCAAAACTTATGTTCCTAGTTAACTCTTTCTTCCACATCACACCTCCAACATTTGCCATCTACCTGAGGAAAAATTCTTTAGAGTCTGCTAGGGTTATAAAAATACCAATGTAAACACTTCCAAGCAAAAATCCCAAATCTTCATATTTGGAAGCCGTACATATATCTTCCCATTGTTCCCTTGTAAATTGCTTATCCAATCTCTCTTCCCAATCTTTTCTACCCTCCTCTGATAGATTCCTGTAGTTATCATGCTATTTTATATGCCCTACTAATTATCCCCCTTTTAACAACAGCTTCTGTTCTAGATTCAACTGAAAACTCTACCAGAGCAAGTCTTTCACTTCGGATTCCCCTCTGTCCCTTTCTGTTTGCCTATGCTCTGATATCAGTCCCTGTTAGGGAAGTCCCTAGCCTGTAGTTCAAATGATTTCTTGACCTTTTAGCATTCTATTACTTTTCTCGTTCTCTCTCTCTTATTTGCTTCCAGTACCGTGGCTCCCTTGCCAGTTTTCTCCAGTAGATTCCAGCCTCCTCTTGCCTATTCTCTGTATCCCTAATTGCTTTCATTCTTATCTACAAAAATCTTCTTTCTCCATTCTCGTGTTGACTTAGTCCTTAGAATAATTTCTGCTACTTTGTGAGTATAATATTCCGTAAGGCTGTTGTTATTTTCCTTAAGGATTTGCATCCAAAATCCTACTCTCTCCTTATTTCTTGAGATTCCTCCCATTTCATTGTCATCCCTTTCCACTTTGAATTATAGTTTTCTGTTTGTGTTATGTATTTGAGCCTTAACTGTGTAGCTCTAAAATATCCCTTAGAATCTGTAATAATAAACCACCTTATTCTATTGGAAGGATCGACTTATCTCACTTGACCATTGCTTTTTTCCCCTCACAGATAAATTCCTTCAACTCTGTATTATTTACTGTCCACAATTTCTACTCTGGTTGATAAAAATATGCCTGATCTGTATATAAAACTAAAGGGGCTAAACACATTTTCAGTGCTTGTATCTTGCTATGTATATCCATAAACAAGAGCTTCCAGTTTTCTGTTTTTGTATTATCTTTTGTTTAGTCTCTTCCCACATATCCTTAGCTGCTGTAATAGAAGCCTTTTTAATCCATTCTCCTAAATACTTCATTTGATAGTGTCCCTATAAATATGGGTATTGCTTAACCAATTCATATGTGGGTATATAGTTTACAGCTATAGCCTTTGTTTTATCTTCATTCATTTTATATCCCAAAAAGACAGTCTCAAAACGTTCCACTGCACTGAGATTTCCTTTTCTGTTTTTTTTTTTCAGGCATAAAATAATACCGTCTATAAATAAAGCCAACTTTTCTTGATTACCATACAAATTATATCCTTGAATTTCTGAGTTCCTTATGTTCTTTGCCAATAGATCTAAATATAAAGCAAATAAATGGGAAAGAGGACAACCCTGCCTGCTTCCTTTGTTTAGACACAATTTAAAGAAGAATCCTCTTACTTTAATTCTTGCATCCATTCCCTGATGTATCCTCCTAATTAGCCTCATTGTATCAGGGAATGCAGATGCTTCCATTGCCCTACTAATAAAATCCCAGCTTACTCTGTCGAATGCTTTCTCTACAACAAGACCCACCAACATGAGTGATATTTTCTTAAATTCTGCTTCTCACTGGATCATTATTGATATCCTTCTATTCCCATGTTGCAGTATTCACAATCTTTGGGTTATCCTCTGCTTATCTTCCAGAGCGTCCAGCCAGTATGCAAAAGCTTTAGTCACTGCAAGGTACGTGGCCCATAAAAGTGACGTCTGCATGTACCTTTCCTCAGAACTACTCTGCAGTCAGTTGAACATCAGCTGTTCATGCTGTCTCTGCCATTGGATCTTCAAAATTAAGATAAGTACCCTGTTGGGACCATTTTCTTCTTCTCATTTTGGTCACTGCGTGCCTGCTTAGGTTCATGTCATCCAGGAAAGGAAAGTGTAGGTGCAGACGTCAGATCCCCCATAAGGATGCCCATGGCCTTTGCCTTTTCTGTTTAGAGCCCAACCACGACCATAAAAATTGCACAGTTTGTCAGGCCTTCTTTCTTAAGACTCTTCGTAACCATCTGCATGCCCTAATCATCTACTTAGAAAACCAGCTTCTTAAACATCTGGCTCTGGCGATAGATGTGAGACCATCGAGCCTCCATAAAAGAAGGTCAAAGTTTCCAGGCCTGAACCTACTGCCGCACCTCCTCCATTCGACGTTCCCCCAGTGGCCGATGTTCGCCTGGAGGAATGTACGAAACCAGCCGAATTAGGTATAGTGGGTACCGTTCAGGAGACCTCAGAACCTAGGGCTGAAAGCACGTCCACGGAAGTTTTGCAGACTTTGGGTGCCAGTGACGAGGAGGGAACCTCAGCTTGCAACGGATGTCCAGGCCAGTCTTTCCACTGCTTTAGAACAGTCTGAACCTAGGCCCTCCTTAGGCCTTATGCCATCCAGGCCTAGCTTTTCATTAAAAAGGAAACAAAAGACAAAACATTTCTCCCCTCCTTCAGAAAGCCTGCTTAATTGGCAAGCTTTCTCTCAAAGCTTATTTAATGCCTTCATGTTCCTTAGGCCTTCTATGCCTGCTTCCCCTCCAGTTATCAATCTTAGGCCTCAGACTGAAGATCCTCATTCTCTTGATGATGAGGAATCTTCAGACTCCTCTTCAGCGGACTCCCTTTCCTATAACTCTCAGATGCCTTATCCCCTTGGGTATGCCTCTTATGAGGAGGACTCTTCTGAGGCAGACTTCCCAGGAGAGGACCTCACCTTTGGTAAAACCATCTCTAAAATGAGAGTGTTTTTTAAAAGGAACTCCACTGAAATGTCCGAGGTTCAAAAGAGGTATTATAAATTCTTACAGATGGACACCCCTTCACCTTCTGCCATTCCTCCAGTCTTACCAGTCTTTTTGGACACCTTCAGTGCAGCCTCTCAAAACCCTGCTTCCCAACCACCAGCCCCTAGAAGACCGGACAGGTTCTATAAGGAAACTGTTTGGACTTAGGTTCTATAGGGTCTCAGAAGGGGACAAATTTCTGATTAAATACCCAGTTGCAGACCCTGGCACTGTTTCAGTCTCTGCAGACAAAGTTTCCAGGTTACTTGCCTCCACTTCTGTTCTTCCCACTGATAAGCACAGTAAGACCATGGAATGCATTGGCAAAAAAGTATACACCTCTGCCACCTTGGCTTTTAGGGCACTCAACTACCAGACACACATGTCCAAGTATGCCGTGGCACTTTTGACCCAGGTTTCTGAACTTTTGGCTGATTTACCAGACTCACCTTCTAAGGCTCAAATATGTAGCTTTGTCTCCTTGTAAGGCTCAGATATGTAGCTTTATCTCCTTGTCCTCTCAAGTGACAAAGCACTCGATCAGATGCAGCTATGATGTGACAGAGGCCTCGGCCAGATTATCAAGCTTCTGCCTCAGTGCTTAGAAGGTATTCTTGGCTGAGACTCCAATTAATTCCTGATGTCAGGGCTAAACTTCTGGATGCACTCCTGGACAATTCTGCCCTTTTTGGGGCTAAAGTGGCAGAGCTTTTCAAAACACTTCAGCAAAAAGGGAAGGAATTACAAGACTTAAAACATTTGTTTGGGTCTGCAATCTCTAAAATCCATAGGAATTATCCTGCCAAGATACAGTTCAAGATTCTGCTCCTACCCCTCATTCTAGGAGCAAAAAGAGCTCTAGGAAACAGCAGCCTCCTTCTAGGCCTACTCAAACTCCAGTCTACCTGCTTTCCCGTACACCCCCTCTGGATTCTATTCCCCTATCCCAAAGACTCTCTTAGTGTCTTCCTGTTTGGCAAAGCATTACCTCAGACAAGTGAGTTTTGTCTATTATAGAAAAGGATTACTTCATGACTGGGGTCATTCCTGCCTCCTGCATCCCACAACCACTGAAGGACCAGCTTCCCCTTTTCCAGACATTGTTAGACAGCATACTCTCTCAAGGGACTATCCAACCCGTCCCTCTGTCAGAAAAGGGAAAGGGCTTTTACTCCAGACTTTTCCTAGTCCCAAGGAAAGACAGCACATGGAGACCCATCCTAGATCTCTCTCACCTCAACCTTTTTCTACAAGTACCCACTTTTTGCATGCTTACTCTCCAGACTCTTTCCCACTACTAATGCCTCAGGCATTCCTGACCACTTTGGACATCAAAGATGCATATCTACATTTCCCTATAAGGCCCAACTACTGGAAGTATTTACGATTTTCTGTGGGTTCCTCACATTTTCAGTTCTCTGCCTTGCCCTTTGGACTATCTACTGCTCCAAGAGTATTCCCCAAATTTCTGGCTCCAGTGGTATCCTTTTGCAGTATCCAAGAGATTCAAATTTTTCCATACCTAGACGACCTCCTGATCCAGGCAGGTTGTTCCATTTCCCTACAAATCCATCTCCAAAAAGTCATCTCTGTCCTGCAGTCCCAGGGGTTCAACATCAATTTTCCCAAGTTCAAACTAAACCCCTCCCAGGACCAAGTTTTCCTGGGGTGCAGAATACGGATATATGTTATGAGGGCATACATTCCACCCCAAAAGGTGGAAAGTCTGAAGCAATACCTGCTGTCTGTCCTCCACACCACTGCTATGACAGGCAGTATCTCAGACTCCTAGGATGTATGGCCTCCACTATACCCATGTTGCCACTGGCAAGACTCCACATGAGAAAACTTCATTGGTACCTGAGGTCCACATGGACCCAACCCTCCCACCCCTTGGACCACAACATTCCCTTTTTACCATGCCTAAGGAAGGAGATCCTTTGGTAGTTGGATCAACTCTGTCTAAACCCAGGACTTCCATTACAACCCATCACCGCAGTCCAGGAGATGTACACACAGATGCCTCAGACCTGGGCTGGGGAGCTGCTTTGTGCAGCTTGAAGGTGCAAGGCACATTGACAGGCCTTTTCAAGCGAGAGGACATCAACATCAGAGAAATGAGGGGCCATCATCTTTGCTGTGAGGGCCTTCCAGCACATTCTAAAGCAGGGCCCCCTGGAGTTGTTCACAGACAACACTGCAGTTCTCGGGCATCTGAACAAACAGGAGGGAACAAAATCTTACTTGCTATGCAGACTTGCTCTCCAGGCCTAGGAATTGGTGGTCCAACATGGAGTCAATCTGCAGGCAGTCTATATTACTTCAGCCCAGAACACTCAGGCAGACACCTTGAGCAGGTCCATGTCACAATCCCATGAATGGATGCTACACAGGTATGTCTTCCTGGACTAGTCCACAAGTGGGGTACTCCAGAAACAGATCTGTTTGCCTCCTTTCTGAACAGACAACTTCCACTGTTTTGTACCAGGGCACACAGCCCCCTAATGATGGCAACGGATGTTCTTTTCCATCTCATGGAAGGGGATGTATCTTTATGCATTCCCCCATTCCCACTCCTACAAAAAGTCCTACTGAAAATCCAGCAGGACAAACTAAAAATCTTGTTGGTGACTCCCTTTTGGCCAAGACAGAGTTGGTTCACCCTCCTTCTGCGTTTAGCCAGGGGCAATCATCACAAGTTACCTCACAGAGTGGACCTCCTCACACAAGACAAGGGATCCCTAACTTGGAATCTCTGAACCTAACCCTGTGGGTGATAGAATTTTGATCCCTTTCAGAAATCTTAACATTGGGGGCATGCGTAATATCCTGCAGGAGGCCAGGAAACTCAGCACTAGGAGACCTTATTTGTCCAAAGAGAAAAGATTCTCCATCTGATGTCTTCAAAGACAGCTAGACCCATTTCAAGGAGAGGTCCCTTTAGTGCTGTCCTACCTGTGTAAATTGCTGCAAGCAGGGCTGGCATATTCTTCTGTTAAGGCCCACCTAGCTGCTATTTTGGCTTGTCTGCCTCTTGACCCTCCTCTTGCCTCCCAACTTCCAGTGAAGTTATTCCTTAAGGGATTACTGCACCTCAGGCCCCCTAGGAGGTCAGTTCCACTCCCATGGGACCTGAACTATGTTTTAGGGAAGCTCAATGTTGCTGCTTTTGAACCAGCATCAAAAGCCTCTCTAAAATATTGCACCTGGAAGACTGTGCTTTTGGTGGCCCTGACACCAGCGAGCCGAGTGTCAGAGCTCCAGGCCCCCATGGCTACCCCACCTTTCCTAATCGTCCACAAGGATAGAGTGACCCTAAGGATAAATCCATCCTTCATGCCTAAGGTGGTCAATGAGCTGTCTCCGAACCAATGTATTCATCTCCCCACCTTCTTTCCACATCCCCAGAATGACAGTGAGAGAGTCTTGCATTCCCTTGATGTTCACAGACAACTAAGGTTCTACCTTGACAAGACCAGGTCCATTAGGAAATCAGAGCAATTGTTTGTCTCCTTTTAGCCCAGAGCTCTGGGAAAAGCAATGACAAAACAGACTATTTCTGCCTGGATTTCCAGGGCTGTCTTCTTTTGTTACTCCTACAATGGCAAACGGCTAACCATCGCTCTCACTTACACTGGTTGCTGTCTGTTCTTATCTGTGTTCCCCTCTCATGTGTGAAAAATAGGTTGTATACTTTCAGTAAAAATTAACTTTTAGCCTTAAGAAAAAAAATGAACTGGGTATCTTTAAATAAAACTAAACTATACGCTGTTGTAATAAATGCATTGAAATGTTTAGTGTGATAGGAAATTTCTCTTATTCACATGAAATAATTTCATACTTTTTTTTTACTGAGCTGTATGCTCTTAGTATCTTTTAATTTTACATTTCCCTTGGCAAACTGCTTAGAAATCTCAACAATACTTCTCTGTACCTCGTCAGATTGTCTCTATGTAAACATAAGAACACAATGTGCAATTGCTCTCAGCTGCAGATGTCTCAATTCACACTTCACATTTTTTGCTAAACAAAATAAAAAACAAACAAAAAATAACGAGCTAATATCATTACATATGGAAGAGCCTCAGCCCTTTTCATTACATGCACCATGTTTTTAGATGAAGCCAACAACATTAATCCAATCACCTATGCAACAGTAAGAGAAAACATCTCATCTCTTACATATAGTATAATCATGTTGTAAGCAGTGCACTTATACACCCCTCCTCTCACCCTGACAGATGATGATCGCAGCATAATAACTTAAACTTGCTTTTGTTCAGTGCTTCTTCTCTTTTTACATTGTAATGCCTACACTCCTTAAAGTTAAAAAAGTACATGCTTACTTTGGTGTCTTTATCACATCCAACAATCACTGAAAAGACTCATCCTCACCACCTCATTTTAGATACCCCTGCTATATGCTACACAAATCTGCTTTACTATGTAGCATGCAGTTTATATCATGGAATGTTTTATACAAATATACTGTTATGAACAAAAATTGTTTTACTTACTGTTACGTTTTCCCCTTTTAGTGTCTTTCTAAACATTAATGACATGAATTGAGGTTTTAGTTTTCAGTTCACCCACGTTTAACAAAGTCAAAAGTCCACTCTTTCTCAACCATTTTTTTCTTGTAAACACTTACTTTACAAATGAGATTAATGCTTTATAATCTCACATTTATTAATTAATTTTAGTGTTGCTGATATTCTTGCTGTTTATCTTCATCTCCAACACCAAACACTGGCTCAAGTCCCATGTACTCCTGATCCTTCTAGTCAGCTCCTGTGCTTTTTTCTCACTCTCTCAAGCATTTTACTTTGAACATTAGAACATATTTCACTTGTAAAGTCTGTCTGTAAGCTTTATTGTCAGAAGAATGAGAAGCAGACTACCTTTCTGTTTGATGGCTCACTTTTTGTTGGACAAACTTTTATATTTCCTCCTTAGCCAGTTCTGCTTCAAAAAATGCATTTGATCCTTGCTCTAGGAAAAAACTATTCTGAAGACAGTTGAATACAGCAACTTGAATCTCAGCTGCTTTTTGACATTCTGTGATTGCTGGGATAAATTTGCTTCTCTTCTGCCTGGAGTGCAGTGAATAATCTTTTTTCCACAAACACTCTACTGTCTCCAATTTTTAATAGCTTGCCCTTCTGCCACAGTTTTGTCAGAATCATTTCTTTCTGCTGTTATTCTTGCATCTTTACTAGTACAGGTCTTGGCTGCTTTGTCATGGCCAGGTTTGGAGCATACACCTGATGTGCCCTTTCCATTAAAAAATCCTGCTGTGGAATACCAGTCCAGTTGCTTATTTGCACTTTCATAAAATTAATACAGTCTGTTCCTTCCAGTTTCTCTCGTACAGCAGAAAATCTCAGGATGTCCTTCCTTTTCACTATTGCAGTGTTCTTTACAATAGGGATTCCCTGTCAAGGGAGGCCTAAAGTCCAGCCAGTATAACAAAGCCTTTAGGTTGTGTAAGGTACGCCATACGTCACACATATGGTTCCCTCGTATAATGTAGGGCATAAAGGTGACGTCTGGACGTACCATCCTCAGAACTTCTTTGCCATCAGTCCAAATGCCATCTTTTGATCGTCGATTTGAACGCCCACTTTGTTTGCTGGTTCACCAAGCCATTTTCAAATAAGTGTCCTGTTGGGTTTTTGCTGTTATCATTTTTCCTTTTGTTTTGGTGCTTGTGGGTTTCATGTCGTCCAGAAAGGGAAAATGCCAGTGTGGGAAAGAGATGCCTCATAAGGATTATTACAGTGTTTATTTTGCGTGGTGCTTCCCACAACCGTACGTCCTGTTCCATTTTGTCAGGCTTTCGTCCCAAAGACTCTCTGTAGTTGGCTTTCCTCCTTGGCCTTGTATTTAGAGAACCAACATCTTAAGCTTTTAGTGAAAGACACTATGGAAGGAACTTCCTGCTCCATCTGTGAAGAAGAAGACAAAAAAATCTAGGTCAGATTCTTCCATTATACTTCCTCCAATGGACATCTCTTCTGAGGCTAATTAAAGGCTGGGGGATTGCCCAGCTCCTTTGTTGGATTCCTCTGCTGCAATTACTTCAGAGGCCGTCATAGATCCAACCTGACTCACTTCCTTGGAGGCCATGCAGACATCTGCTTTGGATGTTCAGAGGGAAGAGCGGTAGATTATTACCAAAGGGCCTAGGGGTGTTCTTCAGATTTTGGTTAGGGAGGACGTTTCAACTACAATTGTAGAATGCTGTCTGGGGTCTAAGCCTTCTAAGTTTTACAAGGTGGACATCCCTTTGAAAAAGAAACAAAAAACTAAGCATGATGTTCCTTGTGTTTCACTGTTGCAGTCCTTACATTTGGGTAATCTGCTGACAGGTTGCCCTCAGTCGGCCTGAATAACAAAGTCTTGGACCCTGTGTCAGTTGCTGTGTCCTCTTCCATGACGTCAGGTCGTCAGGGGTATAAAACATGCAGCTGATGCCATTTTATTCAGTCTTTCTTGCCGCGCGGTGCCCGAAGCAGAAGCAGTTTGCAAGTGCCTGTCGGCCAACTCCTGAAATTTTCGTATTCGAGTTTCAGAACTGAACTCTTCAAACTAAAGCTAAGTACCCCGTTGGGGAAACTTTTTTTTTGCTCCTTACCGATGTCAGTAAAAGTTAATTGCATTACATATAGGAAGCAAATACCTCATAAGGATTTTCATTTGTACTGTATTTCTTGCCTAGGCCTAGATCACAACATGCCTTGCTGTTGGTTTTGTGCTAGATTTAACCAATGCACTATTAAGCGTCGGTATATTTTTGCTTCTAAATATTTTGGTTCAAAATTTAATTATCCTGAAATGTCATCGGTTAGCAATCCGACTACCAGAGTACATAAAAAAACGCAAAGAAAAAGACAGAGACAGACCGTTGAGGTCCAAAACCGACGACGAAGCTTCTCCTAAGCCAGTCACCGGTTCGCCGGTACTCAGTGAGGCGCTTTCGCAGCCCCTGATACCTGCTACTTTTGAGTCGCAGGCCTCTACCGAGACCCATTCGAAGTCTGGTATGCTGCGAAATTCTCAAGAGTATTGAACCCGCGGATGTCTCTCCCTTGGATGGGTCCAGAGCTGCTGAGCAGGCACCAGCTTTTGAGGGTGTTTTCAGCCCTCAACATTTTTATATTAAACCGATGCCAGCAACAGAAACAAGGTCAAAAACAAGTTCTGTGTCTAAAAAACCGACGCATGAGCCACGCGCTCAGCCCCCTATGCCTAAAAAAACATATGATCAAAATGGCTGAGGATTTAATTACCTTGATCAGGGGTTCCCAACTCCCCCCACTGTTCATAGGTTCATAGGTAGATACTAGGCTATCTGCCCTAGGGCATTTATAAGCCTAGCCCGAGTGTATTTGGCTTTCGCCTCCCTATTAGATTAGTCTACTGTGCCTCTGTATAGTAGGTCACAGAATGTAGCCCTTTAAGATTAGTTTACCATGCCTCTGTCGAGCAGGGACACAGAAGAGATCCCAGGGGTGAATTTGCGATTTCCCATCCATCGTCCAGATTTCGCTTGAAGAGGGTCAATGAGGGGCTATGTCTAACATGAATTGGTATTTTATTCCAGAGTGTAAGGGGAGCCTCTGGGAAATTAATCTGTCCCTCCAGCATGTCCTATTTATTTTTGTGCTGAGGTTTAAGTCCCTGGAGTGTGTAGCTCTAGGGGATTTGGATTTCTTGAGGTGGAGCATGTCCATTAATTCTGGGTTAGACATGGCTTTGTACGTCAGGCATAGATCGCCTCTGAGTAGGCGGTAAGCAGTTGAGTAGAGCTGGAGTTTCTTTAGTCTAGCTGCATAGGACATCTGTTTGTAGCCCATGATCCTCTTGGCGAGGTACTTTTGGGGTCTCTCCAGTTGCTGCAGGTGTCGGGTAAGGCACATCCCAAAAGGGGCATTGTATTCAATTATGGGCCTGATGAGTGACAAGTAGAGGGGCACAATGACCTCTCTTGATCTAGATGCGAACCCTTTCATGACAATGTGGGCTATATAGAAGGTCTTTCTATCCACTTTGGCAACGTGAATATCAAAGGAGAGATTACTATCTACGTTGGTCCCCAAATCTCTAATTACTTCTTCCGTACTTAATGGATTACCACCTATGTGGTAATTTGTGGGCACTTTGTTTTTCCCAAAGGGGATGACTATGCACTTTTTAGCATTTAGCTTGAGGCCGTGGTTCTGGCACCAAGCATCCGTCTCCGTGAGACCCTTTTGGAAGATGCTTGTGTCAGCTGGAGAGTTGATTATGACTCCCAGTTTGCAGTCATCTGCGAACTTTGTCAGCCATAGTCCCCCCATGTTAATCTGAACCTCAGAGAAGTATATACCGAATAAAAGAGGTCCCAGAACTGAGCCTTGTGGGATGCCACGTGTAACTGGTTTGGATTCGGACGTGGCACCTGCGATTCTGACCATGTGGGTTCTATCCCTCAGCCAGTTTGCAACCCATCTTGTGATATAGGGGTTGATGTTTAAGCTGGTAAGCTTATTTATGATGCCCAAGTGGGGTATTGTGTCGAAGGCTTTTGCGAGGTCCAGGTAGGCTGTGTGGACTACCTTGCCCTCATCTATGGCTTTGGTAACTGTTTCAAAGAAATCAACTAGATTTAAGAGGCAAGATCTGCCCTTAACAAAGCCGAATTGGGTAGGGTCCAGTGTCTGGAGGCTCCCAATGTCTTTGTTTATGAGTTCCATGATAATACGCTCCATTGCTTTACAGACCAGACTAGTCAGGCTTATGGGGCGATAGTTCCTGGGGTCCGTTGTCGCGCCACCTATGTGGAGTGGGACCACTGTAGCTGTATGCCATTCTTTGGGTACATATCCTGTAGTAAGGCTAAGTTTGAACAGTGACTTAATGTGAGGGTTCAGTTCTTCTTGGAGCTCGTGTAAGACACAGCCTGGGACACCGTCCGGTCCCATAGATGCTGTGTTTTTTGCTTTGGAGGGGGCAGCTTTCACCTGTGCATCTGTGATGTCAGGGAGGTTACAGTCAGGTGGGATAGGCATTTTCTCCTTTGAGGGGGAAGGGGGGGGGGAGTTAGCACTGAATCTGTCTGCCAGGATGTTGGCTATGTCTGTAGGTTCGGTATATTTTGTACCATTATACAACAATTCAGAGCATATCTGGGAGTTTCCACCCATATTCCTGACATAACTAAAGAAGGCCTTGTGATTATCTTTAGTGTCTAGGGCAATTTTTCTTTCGAAACTGGCCTTTGATGATTTTACGAGGGATCGTAGTTTCTTGCTAATACTGATCAGAGATGCCTTCCCTTTTTGGGATTTTGCTCTGTCATGTAGTAGCTTCCTCCTTCTGTTGTATAGCTTATTTATGGCCGGGGTCCACCAGACAGGTCTCCTATTTTAGGAGGAGTGAGTCTTGGTTTTATTTGGGATAGCACAATCCATGCATTCCTGCAGGTGCTCATAGAAAGCAATTGTAAAGGATTCTGCAGATTGGGCTGTATTATCCTCTGGCCTGGGGGCTTTGAAGGATTCCACCTCAGTCTTGAGAAGTGTGAAGTTAGCTTTTGAGAAATTCTTTACAGTGATTTCCTTGGCTGGGGGTGGGGATGGGATATGGATGTCCAGGGAAATTAGTTTATGGTCTGATCTTACCAATGAGGGGTTTACCTCTGGTGTGGAACATAGAGTCCCCATGTTGGTGATGACCAGGTCCAATATGTTGTTCCCTCTTGTGGGAGTGGTTACCAGTTGTTCCATCGCGTTAGAGTTTATAAATTCAAGGAACCGTTGGGCGAGGGTGTTTGGGCTTGAGTAGTTTTCTCAGTCAATGTATGGGTAGTTGAAGTCACCCAATAATATAGTGTTTGGAGAGACCTTCATATTCTCCAGTGTTCTCAGGAATGCCAAGTGGGGTTCCTGTGAAAGTGAGGGTGATCTGTAGCAGGCTACAAACTGAAAGGCAGTTTTGCCCGTTGTTAGTTGCACATGGATGGTTTCTGATGCTTCGTGCAGTCCCACTAACCTGGAGGTGTAGGTGTCTTTGATGAATATATATACTCCCCCTACTTTTGTGCTTCGGTCCAAGTTTTGGGGCCAAAAAGCATGGTATGAGTTATAACCTGGTAGTGCTGGGGTGCTCTCTGGAGCCTTGAACCAAGTTTCTGTTACTGCACAGGCATTGCTTTTCTCCATACTGAGTAGAGCCTTGAGTGCGTGCATCTTGAGGTTTAGACTTCTGGCATTGAGTAGCATTACTTTTAGTTTTTTTATCCTTGGGTTGTCTATGGAGTTGGGTTTGTCCTTTGAGCCTTGCCTAAAAAAGGCACTATGGGGGTGGCAAGAGCCTTGGCCAGTATACGAAAGCCTAAGGGTGACAGGTGCAAGCCGTCCCTAGCGAAGCAACGTGGCTTGTCGAACATGTCATTCCAGGCTGACAGACACTGGATCCCCTTTGAATGACACCAATACTTTAGTCAATTATTGAAACTGATCATTTTGTCTTTATACTGTGGTATCATTCTTGGTGAGGGCAAGATGCTACTTAAGGTCAGGGTCATACCAGCTTGGGCTACATGATCAGAGAGCTCCTCTATGTCTCTTTTCATGTAGTCCAGGGAGGTACATCTCAGGTCATTCACACCAGTATGGACAATGATGGAGTCATATTTGTACTTGCTTTGGAGTGACTTGAGTGCTTGTGTTATGTGGCGGATCCTGGCACCCGACAGGCAGCTTACAGTGACCTTCTCCTTGTTCAGTCTGATGAGCGGGACGTCAGTGTGCCGGACAGTAGAGTCCCCTATAACGAGTGTATTTGGTGTGTTGTTTAGCCTTAAGGGCTGTGACTGTGAGGCACACTGACTTTGTGAGATATGCGATTCGTGGGTATTGTTGAGGGGTGGCTGTTGCTTGGATATCTGCTTTGGAGGTCTTTGCTGCTTAGGCAAATTTTTATTTAGAGCCTCCGAGTATGTTTTTGTGTGTTTATGTGTTGGGTATGCAGATGCAATAGGTCTATGTGAGACTGGATTTGTGGTGCGAGTGATTACCGTTTCCTCCTGACTGACTGTGCCAGTCTTGGGTTGAGAGAGCTCTGTCTCTAGTTTGGCTGTGTAACTGCATCTCTCACATGTATTAGAATTTGTTGGAAGGAGGAGAGGGTTGTCTGTGTATATAAGGCAATTGTAACATTGCCTCAAATATCCCAGATTCACCAGCTGGACTGGAGAGTAACCCTGAAACTGACCCTTGGACATACCAAATTAGTATAGGGAACTGGTTTTTCACTGATCAGATTAGTAAAGGGAACTGATTTTACACTTGATCAGGAAGGACCAATCTGGAGCCTAGTACTTATGAGAAGTCTAGGAGGGTGTAGTGCTTTAGTTAGTTAGTGTTTCCTTGTAAGAGCTGAGCAAGTGCAGGGCTTTAGAAAGATAATAGAATGCTTAATTTGAGAGTTTGAACAGTTCTAAGGGAAAAAATGAAGAGCAGACTTTGTGAAGCCTGGAATAGTTTAAACCTGTTTAGGCAGCTCTGCCCGACACTGCTCTGTGCGCAAAACTGCGCAAAAAGAGAGTTGTAGGGTTTTAAGAGAGAGAGATCAAAGAGTTTAGAATTGACCCTCTAAGAAGCCTAGGCAAGGCACTGATTATGAATCTTCAGATCAGGTTTCCATTTCTTCTGATTCCTCTTCTGATCAGGAATTTTCTATTTCACCCTATGAGGATTCTGATGCAGAGGAATCCATCCCATCTGCATCTCCTCCTGAGGATTACTCTTTTGGAGAGACTTTGCATACTTTAAGGGAACATTTTCACTGGGAGAGTCGGGACTTCTCTGAATCAAAAAAAGAGGCTTAGGGATTATCATCTTCTTCCTCAGCATAGGCCTTTGGCAATACCTCCTGTATTAGACATTGTTGATGATGTGTTCTCGGAATCAAGCATGGCTCCTGATTCCCTACCTCCGGCTCTTAGTAAGCCAGACAGATATTAAAGGGTTCCTGACTCCCACAAATTTCTTTTCAAAAATCCTGCTGCTGATCCTGAGACTGTTTGTCAGGGTCCCAAGGGTGTAAAGGCCTCTACAGCCAAAAATCCTACCCCTTCTGATAGAGATTCCAGGGAGCTGGATAGATGGGGTAAGAAGGTTTATACGTCTGCAACCTTGGCAATCAGGGCTTTAAACTGCCAATTTCATATGCTTAAATATCAACAGCATGTTATGGGCTTACTGAAACAGAAAATGATGTTGATTTCTGATTGTGTGGAAAATAAAGAGTTACAGGAATTATTGCATTCAGCAGAACAGGTTGGAAAGCATACTTTGCAATGTGGTTTTGATTCCTTGGAGGCCTCTTGTAGGGCCGCCGTTACTGGATCTGTGATTAGAAGGCATGCTTGGCTCAAGGAGCAAAATCTGCCTGATCATGTTAAAGCTAAATTGTTGGATGCCCCTTTGCAGCATGATACTCTGTTTGGTAATAAGGCAGAAGAGGTTTTAAAGAAAATGGAAGACAAAGCTAAATCTATGCAAACTGTAAAATATTTCTTGCAAGTGCAGCCACCCAGGTTCAGTAGGCACTGGCCTACTAAAAATTGGTCCTTTTCTGTGTCCAACAGAGCCACACAGGGCAAATCCAGGAGCTCAATAGGCTCTGGATACCAATCACAGGGTTCTTACAGGTCAAAGCAATGGGGTGCCTCCACCTCCAAATCTGGAGGAAACAAAGCACAACCCTGCAGTAAGCAGTCTCAGTGACTTCCCTCTACCATCACCAAGCACTTATCTTTTGGCAGCCCCCTTGGGGGGAAAACTAGCACCAGGACAAGTGGGTATTAAACATAGTATCCCAGGGGTACAGATTTAATTTCCATACTTTGACAATTCCATACGGATGGCTGGATCTGCCACAAAACCAGTGGGCAGAGGCCCAGAAACAAGTAATGTCCCTCATGGATATGGGGGCTATTTAACCGGTACCAGAAAAGGAAAAAGGACAAGGATTTTACTCAAGACTTTTCCTGGTACCCAGAAAAGACAATTCATGGCGTCCAATACTGGACTTATCGATTTTGAACACGTTCCTGGACATTTCAAAATTCAAAATGCTGGCTTTACAACAGCTACTGCCTATGCTAGGCAGGAATGCTTGGTATAGTAACTCTAGACTTAAAAGAGACATACCTGCATATCCCAATAAGGGAATCATGCAGAAGATACCTCTGCTTCAAAGCAGTTTTTTTGCTTTCCCAGTTCTCTGCACTGCCCTTTGGCTTATCTACTGTGCCCAGGGTCTTTACAAAGTGCCTGGCACCAGTAATTCCATTCTGCAGACAAAGAAGCATTCAAATGTATCCTTATCTGGACGACTGTCTCATTCAAGCAGAGGACAAGGACACTCTTCTTCAACATCTGGCGTTTGTAAAAGGCTTCTAGCATGCCTAGGGTACACCATAAACGAAAAGAAATCACAACTGGTACCCTCTCAAATAATTACATTCCTGGGTGCAAGCTTGAATACAACTGCCCAGATGGCTTACCTCACGCCAGACAAACAAAGGCAAATGACAACATACTTCAAACAAATGGCAACAAAAACACAGTTATCTGCAAGACAAATTCTGCAGGCTTTGGGGTTCATGGCATCCTGCATTCTACTAATTCCATATGCGAGACTGCATATGAGGAAACTTCAATGGTACCTAAAAAGTTTATGGAGTCAGCATTGTCACAGTCTGGAAACAATGATTCCTCTCATTCCTTGTCTACAACAGGAGTTTCTTTGGTGGGCAGAGACATGTCATCAAAACAAGGGACTGTCATTCACTCTACCCCCTGCCACCCAAACCCTAACTACAGACGCATCAGACTATGCTTGGGGACCCACCTAGCAGGGAGATGCATTCAGGGCAAATGGAGCCCAAACCAATTGCATCTGCATATCAAGCAGAAAGAGATGCTAGCTGTTCAGAATGCTCTGACAGCCTTCAGGGACTTACTTCATCCAGGACAACTACTGATAAAGACAGACACCACAGTTATGTGGGACATAAACAAGCAGGGGGGTACACATTCCTGCCCCCTTTGCAGACTAGTCATGGCGTTGTGGAACACAGCCTTGACTTACCAAATACATCTTCAAGCTCAATTCCTGCCAGGAAAGCAAAATACTCTGGCAGATGACCTAAACAGAAATCTTTTGGACCCGCACGAATGGAAACTGGATCCACAAACCTTCAGCATGTTAACACAGAAATGGGGGAGTCCAGACATAGATCTATTTGCCTTTCCCCAAAATTATCAGTTGGACAAATTCTGCACAAGAACTCATCACAAAAAAGCATGAAAAGTGGATGCCCTATCCTTCAGCTGGAAAAACCTGTCAGTCTATGCCTTTCCCCCTCTGCCTCTACTCTCCAAGGTCTTACTAAAAGTCAGACAGAAGAAACCAAAAATGATCCTAATTGCTCCTGACTGGCCTCGTCAGCACTGGTACCCACTTCTAAGGAATATGTCTTACCTTCCTCCATGGTACTTACCGCAAATACCTCATCTACTGTCTCAGCAGAACTATCAAATTCTGCACACTCAGCTCCAAACTCTGAATCTTGCAGCATGGCTAATCAACTAATTATTCAAACAACACCTCTCAGTAAATCTGTGATGGATGTCATTTTGGAAGCCAGAAGGCCTAGTACTAGAAAATCTTATGCTGATAAATGGAAGAGACTCTGTGCTTGGAACCAAGCACAAGGAATAGACACAGCAAAGCCCAATATTCCTCAGATTTTACAATATTTGACTGAGATGCTTGACAAGAGCCTATCTTTTTCTTCAATAAAAATCCATGCCTCTGGCATCTCGGCTCATTACAACACAGAGCCTCCCCTCTTTTCTCATCCTCTGCTTAAACAGTATATTGGAGGGGGCAAACATTTAAGACCTCCCAGAAGATCACCAACTCCTGCATGGGACCTCAATTTTGTGCTGGAAAAACTCGCCCTGCCTCCTTTTGAACCAGCAGCTACTGTGGATATAAAATTTCTATCTTGGAAAACAGCTTTTCTCTTGGCAGTCACTTCAGCAAGAAGGGTTTCAGAACTACAGACTCTCATGGCAGTGGAGCCTTTTATTATATTTTACCCGGACAGGGTGTCCCTCAGGACCAATCCTTCTTTTATGCTGTAGGTGGTATCCAGTGTGGCTCTTAACCAGACCATTCATCTGCCAACATTTTACCCAAATCCGCAGAACAAGGGGGAGCGGATTCTGCATTCACTGGATGTACACAGACAACTTAAGATTCTACTTAAACAGGACCAAATCTCTAAGAAAATCTGAGCAACTACTGGTAGCATTTGCTGCAGGGTCAGAGGGGAAGGCTATATCAAAGCAGACTATTTCTAAGTGGATAAGCCACTGCATTCGTTTCTGCTATTTGCACCATGGTAAACCTGTGCCCAAGGGGATCAGATCACATTCCACCAGGGCTGCCTGTACTTCAGCAGCTTTTCTCAGAGGGGTTCCACCGAAAGACATTCTAGAAGCTGCTACTTGGAGCTCTGTTCATACCTTCACAAAGCATTATCATTTACCTCTCTTCTCCAAATCCAGGGCAGGCTTTGCCACTGCAGTCCTGGCAGGGCCTTATAGCCGCTCCTAATGCTGTTTAGTTCCATCCTCCCATACATAGCTTTGGGATTTTACCCAAATGTAATGACTGCAACAGTGAAACATGAAGAACATAGTACAGTTATGTACACTTACCATAAATGTAGATGTTCGAGTGTATACACTGTTGCAGTCCGGGTTACCCACCCGCCATCCCCCTTTCTATACCTTTTCTTTCCTTCACTATACTCAAAAGCCTTTGTGGTGTATTTGCTTTTAGTTGAAGGTAAAGTTTATGTTTCTAAAAGTGCATCTATATATTTACTGTTTATTTATATATATATATATTTTTGCTCCCCATTTGGAGGGCACCTGACATCTGGGGCAAGAAAAACTGAATAAAATGGCGTCGGCTGCATGTTTTATACCCCTGACAACCTGATGTCATGGAAGAGGAGACAGCAACCGACGCAGGACCCAAGACTTTGTTATTCAGGCCAACTGAGGGCAACCTGCCAGCAGATTACCCAAATGTAACGACTGCAACAGTGAATACACTCGAACATCTACATTTATGGTAAGTGTACACATCTGTACTTTTCTCCTGTTTGTAAGGAACCTCAGAGTGAATGGCAGAATTTCATTTGGGATGTTTATTGCCCTTATTGCTTTGAAGCCTCCTCAGGGAGTTCCTCTTCCTGCTCCACCTCAGTCCTATACTTCCTTAAAAGGACTAGGAAACAGGATTCCTCCTAGGAGGAGGTGGATTCAGATGAGGAATCCCTTGCTTATTCTTCCCAGATTCCTTCTCCGTTACACTATGGTTCTGAGGAAGAGGAGTCCACTAGCCCTGATACTACCTTTGAGGAGATTTCCTCTGGGGACACAATTTTCCAGAATGATGACATTTTTAAATGGAATTGTGCCCACATTTCTGAGATTCAGAAGAGGTATTATGAGCTTCTGCAAATGGGTTCTCCTAGATCTTCTGCTGTTCCTCCTGTTTTGGCTGCCTTATTGGATGCCTTTTCTACTGTGTCTCAGGCTCCAGGCTCCCAGCCCCCCTGTCCCCAAAAAACTTTATAGGTTTTATAGGGTGCCTGATTATTGCAAATTTCTCTATTGATGTCCTTCTGATGACCACTCTGTGGTGTCTGTGGCATTTGACAAGCCACCTCAGTTACTGCCTTCTATGAAGTTGCTTCCTTCTTATAAAGACAGCAGAAATGTGAAAATACTGGGTAAGAAGGTTTATACTTCAGCTACCCTTGCTTTTAAGACTGTTAGATATCAGACCCATATGACAAGATATATTTTGTCTCTTCTTTTCTCAGACCTGTCAGGTAATTTCTGAACTTTCTGATTCTGAAGGAAAAACGTCTGTTCTCTCCTTGCTAGGACTGCTTCTCAGGTGGCTCACCATTCTATTAAGTCATCCCTGCCTCTTCTCAAGGGCCTTAAGTGCAGTTATGATGCAGGAGATGCTTCTAGGTCTGCTGCTTTTGGTTCTGTGATGAGGAGATTTTCCTGGCTTTGGCTTCAACATTTGGCTGATGATATTAAGCCTAAGATGATGGATGGTCCTCTGGATAACAAACACCAGCTGCTGCTGATTTGTTTAAATCTCTGCAGGATAAAGGTAATGCTTTACAGGAACTAAAACATGTTTTTGTTTCTCCTGTGTCTAAATTTCAAAGGAATTACCCTAATAAGCCAGCCTTTGTTTCTAGGGAGTCTCTGCTTAAGCTATCAAGACTCTTGTGACACAAAAATCCCCTTTTTCCTGTCAAACCAGATGCTAACTATTCTGTTCTTCTCAGTCACATTCCTCTTTCTCTTCATCTTTCCCTATCCCTTCCAGTTTGGTTAAAGGATACTCAGGATTCCTGGATCTGCCTAGGGTACTACATGGTCTAGAAATCTCCCCTCCCATTTTATGGGCATTCCTTAGCCCTGTCAGGAACAGTTGGCATTTTTTCCAGGGATGCTTTTGGATCTTTTAACTCAAGAACTATTCAGGAAGTTCCAGTTTCTCAAAGGGGGAAGATGTTTTATTCCACAATGTTCTTAGTTCCCAGGAAAGAAGATACTTGGAGACTATTCTAGTGCTCTGTTATCTAAACACCTTTTTGAAGGTCCCTTTCTTTCAGATGTTGTCCCTTCAGACTGTGCTTCCTCTGCTGCTTCCTCAAGCTTTTCTAGTGTCTCTGAACCTCAAGGACGCTTATCTTCATATCCCCATTCATCCCTTTTCAGGAAGTTTTTACATTTCTCTGTTGCTTCCTGGCATTTTCAGTTCTATTCTTTGGCCTTTCTACTGACCCAAGGGTATTCACCAAATGCCTCACTCCTGTGATTGATTGTTCTAGGCTAAGCGTCATGCAGGTCTTTCCCTACTTAGACAATCTCCTTTTTCAGGCATCCTCTCCAGAGATTCTACTACAGCATCTTCACTTTGCCATTTCTGTCTTGCAAAGTCTGGGGTTCACTATAAATTTCCAAAAGTCATTTTTGACTCCTTCACAGGATCATGTATTTCATGTTGCAAGATCCAGACTGTTCCAATGCTGGCATCCCTGCATCTTTTCAAGGGCCTAACTCTCATTTCTTTCTTTTAATCCCTTCTTCCTATGGCTTCAGTCGTGGCCAGGGAATTTCTGAGAGCTCTAGTTTTTATGGCCTCCACCGTTCCTATGCTCCCTTTTGCCAAACTCCACATGAGGAAACTTCAGTGGTTTCTAAAGTCATTTTTGGCTTCATTATTCTCATCCCCTGGACTTCTTAGTCCCTCTTCTTCCATGCCTTAAGCTGGAATTTTAGTGGTGGATTCAGCAGCTGACTCTCAGTCCAGGGCTCTCTTTTTAACCCCCCTCTTCCATCTCAGGTGCTGTTCACAGACGCTTCAGGCATGGGATGGAGGCATCCTTTGACTCTCTAAAGTTTCAGGGTCCTTGGTTGCCTCAACAAAGGAAAGACCACATCTGTGTCAAAGAGGTGAGAGCTCGTCTGCTGGTTCTTCAAGCTTTTCACCCTTTTTTTAACCCCCCTCTTCCACCTCAGGTGCTGTTCACAGACGCTTCAGGCGTGGGATGGAGGCATCCTTTGGCTCTGTAAAGTTTCAGGGTCCTTGGTTGCCTCAACAAAGGAAAGACCACATCTGTGTCAAAGAGATGAGACTGCTGGTTCTTCAAGCTTTTCACCCTCTATTCTCCCCAGGGCCTCTCAAGGTGTTTACAGACAATACCACAGTAATGTAGCATGTCAACAAGCAAGTGGGTACGAGATCTTCTATCCTGCTGGTTGGCACTTCTAGTGTGGGAACTAGCTATCCAGTATCATGTGACAATTCATGCAGTTTACATTCCCTCAGGTCAGAGCATTGTGGCAGTCTGTCTGAGCAGGTCCATAACACAATCCCATGAGTGGATGCTTCACAGGGATGTGTTTCTGGACTTTGTCCACCAGTGGTATACTTCTCAAGTGGATCTTTTTGCCACCCTTCTGAACAGACAACTTTTTTTTGTGCCAGAGTCCTAATTTCTCTATTTAGAAGGTGGTCGCCCTCTCTTTTTCTTTGAAGGGGATCCTTTTTTATGCCTTTCCTCCCCTTCCCCTCATTCCAGAAGTCCTGTTCAGAATGCAGCAATATGCTCTCACAATCTTGCTGGTGACTCCCTTTTGGCCCAGATAACATTGGTTCCCTCTTCTTCTGCATTTAGGCAAGGGCAGTCATCACAAGTTACCTTACAGGGTGGACCTACTCACACAACACATGGGATCTCTCATCCATCCCCACCTGAACACTCTTCAACTGACACTGTGGGTGATAGGATTTTGATTCCATACAGACAATTTTTTTCTGAGGACATCCATAAGGTCCTGCAGGAGGCCAGGAAGCCCACAACTAGGAAATCCTACTTATGCAAATGGGAGACGTTTTCCTTTTGGTGTCTTTCTCGTAACCTAGATCCACTTTCTGTGGATGTTCCTTTGGTTCTATCTTATCTCTGTGAACTGTTCAATGTTGGGTTGGCTTATTCTTCTATTAAGGTCCACTTATCCGCTATTTCTGCTTGTCTGTCGTTATCAACTCCTTTAACTTCTAGATTTGAGGCTAAACAGTTTCTTAAAGGTGTCCTTCATATTAGGCCTCCCAGGAAGCCTGTCAGTCCTCCATAGGATCTTAAGTTTGTTTTGGAAAAATTCTGGTGCTTTTTTGAAGGATTTGGTTACTAACTCTATTCTTGAGGCAGTTACCTGGACTTCTGTGCATATGTTTACTAAGCACTATAAGTTAGATGTGATATCCAGAGCTAGAGCTGGCTTTGCTAGGTCCATTCTTCATGGGCTGCTAGAGAGCTCTGCTGGTCCTTCCTCTTTTCTGAGCTTTTGCACTCTCCCTGTTGTAAAGAACACATAAAAGTGAAATGGAAGGACATAGTACATTTGTATAAGATCTTATCGTAATGGTAGTTATCCTTTCTTCACTGTTGCTGTATTCAGTCCCTCCCTTTTCCCCCCTGATCCTTTTCTCTTCTGGATGTACTTGTTACCTTTCTACTCCTTGGACTGGCATTCCTACTGGGGAAGTCACTTCTAAGGGTAGTACATTCGGACATCACCTTTATGCCCTACGCTGTAGTCGGGGAGCATATGTGTGATGTATGGAATACCTTAAGCAACCTAAAGGCTTTGGTATACTGTCTGGAAGTCAGGTCACCCTTGGCAGTGGTTCCCTAATGTAAGGAATACTGCAACGGTGAAGAGAAGGACATCTACTGTTATGGTAAGTTGTTACACAACTGTACTTTTTCTCTGTGTGCTACGTCCTCTAACTCTACCATTTTTTGAAACAACTCTTCTTGAGAAGTTTCATACTCAGGCAACTTTTTTTTTCATTTCGTCCTCTAATTTTTGCAGTGTTATCAGTTTATTTGAATAGCTGCTTAAAGCTTTTTTTTTTCCATTTTTCCAGCCTTTTTTTATTTGAATTGATATACTTTTTCAGTGTTTCATTTATTTTAATCAACTCCAAGTACATTTGATTTATGTTTTCCTCTAGATTACTGAAAGTAATTTCTTACACCAAAGCTGGAGTTGGAACTGCTGCAGGATTCTTCCCAGTCATTGTTTTTCTCTTCACCTTTTAATTTCTTCTTTGCTGGCATCCCGGCGAGATCCTTACTAGCCACAAAATGAGTTTTACTAAAGCTGGCAGAATTACTGGTCCGTGTGTGTCAGTTTCTTTTTTCACACTAGGAGAGTTGAAGTTAAGCTATTGATCAGAGTGAAGCCATCTTGTGAAGTCCTCCTGTCATCTTTCATTAAGCTACAGAAGTGTTAAAGACAAACAAAATATTAAAGGTAGTTTTGAAAAAAGTAGAAACAATTATAAATATGTTTTGTTCATAGGTTATAAATATGAAGAGTAATTAGAAGAATGTCAAATGATTATGTTTTCTAAAACAGTTTACAGGAAATATAACGAATTGTGTTGGACATAATGTGTTAGTTTGACAAGTAATTAAATCAAAAAATATTCAGTAAATGTAATGGATGACACTGTGACCTTGATATATTTTTTACTGTCACAAGTGTATTTAGCTGAAATTAAAGGTCAGCTGTATGCCAAGTTTAATTTTTCCACATTCCAGAGTGTATTTTTCAATATCATAGATTAATTTCTTCTTAAAAACAAAGAATTGATTTACTATTTCTCTTTGTGTGTCATATCTATTCTACTAAGCCACCTCAAAGCATGGGGTGTTATGTTTGCATAAAACTGAATTTTAATTTCTTCAGAAATTTGTGTCATTAGCCCCTGCATCATATTTCTATTACTTTTCAAAAGTCTGGCCTAGGGAAAATCCACACATTCAAGCATATGTAGCCCTGCTTTCATAGGTTCATAGGTAAGGTACTAGGCTATTGGCCCTAGGGCATAATTAAGCCTAGCCAAAAATGTTGTCCTATCGCCTCCCTCCCAAGTGGTTTAGTTACCTGCGCCCCTGTCGAGCAGGGCCACAGAAGTGATTCCCAGGGTGAATTTCCTGTTTCCCGTCCACTCATCAAGATTTCTCTTGAAGAGTGCCAACGAGGAGCTCTGCCTCACATATATAGGGACCTTATTCCAGAGCAAGGGGAGTCTCTGGGACACAAATCTGTCCCTCCAACACATCCTGTTTATTGATGATGTCAGGTTTATGTCCCTTGAGCGTGTAGCTCTGGTGGATTGGGTTTTCCTTAGGTGGAGCATTTCTAGCAATTGGGGTTTGACATAGCCTTGTATGTCAGGCAGAGATCACCTCTGAGTAGCCGGTACACGACTGAGTACAGTCTGAGCTTTTTTAGCCTCATGGCATAGGGCATCTGTTTAAGGCCCGTTATCCTCTTTGTGAGGTACTTTTGTGGCCTCTCCAGTTGTTGCAGATGTCTTGTTAGGTACATCCTGAATGGGGCGTTATATTCAATAATGGGTGTAATGAGTGATGGTTATAGGGGGACAGTAACTTCCTTATTCCTAGATGCAAACCCTTTTGTGATAAGGTGGGCCATGTAGAAGGATTTTCTAACCACTTTGGCAATGTGGTTGTCGAAGGAGAGGTTACTATCTACCTGAGTCCCTAGGTCTGTTATCACACTCTCTGTGATAAGTGGGCTGCCACCTATGTTGTAGTTCATAGGTACTTGATTTTTCCCAAAGGGGATAGCAATGCACTTTTTGGCATTTAGTTTGAGGCCATGGTTTTGGCACCATGTATCTGTATCCGTTAGCCCCTTTTGAAGGATGTCTACGTCAGTAGGAGTATCGATTATAGCACCCAGTTTTCAGTCATCTGCGAACTTTGTGAGCCATAGTCCCTCCGTGTTTGCTTGTACCTCAGAAAAATAGATACCAAACAGGAGGGGTCTAAGGACTGAGTCCTGTGGTACACCACTAGTCACAGGTTTGGAGTCTGAACTAGCATTTCCTTTTCTCACTGAATGGGCTCTATCCGTGAGCCAGTTAGCGACCCATCTTGTAAAGTAGGGGGTTTATGTTTAGGTTGGTGAGTTTGTCTATAATTCCCAAGTGGGGAATGGTATCGAAGGCCTTTGCAAGATCAAGGTATGCTGTGTTAACCACCTTTCCCTCATCTATTGTTTTAGTGACCATTTCGAAGAAGTCAACTAGATTTAGGAGACATGACCTTCCCTTTATGAACCCAAACTGGGTGGGGTCTATGGTTTGTAGGTTACCAATGTCATTGTTTATGAGTTCCATGATGATGCGCTCCATTGCCTTGCAGACGAGACTCATCAGGGTTGTGGGGCGGTAATTTCCGGGGTCAGTGGTTGCACCTCCTTTAAGGAGTGGGATGACTGTTGCCATGTGCCACTCTGTGGGCACATAGCCTGAGGTGAGGCTGTGGTTAAACATGGTATTCAGGTGAGGGGTTAATTCATTTTGGAGCTCATGTAGCACACAGCCTGGGATGCTGTCTGGTCCCATGGATGCTGTGTTTCTTGTCTTGGAGAGTGCTGTTTTCACCTGGGTGTCTGTGATTTTAGGGGCAGCACAATCTTCTGCTATGGATACATACCCTTTTGGGGAGAGGGTGGGGTGACGTTTGCACTGAACCTATCTGCCAATATATTGGCGACATCAGTTGATTCAGTGAATTTTGAACCATTATGCTGTAGCTCGGAGCAGATCTGAGAGTTGCTATTAAGGTTTTTGACATAGCTAAAACTTGCTTTGTGATTGTCTTTGGTGTCTGTTGCGATTTTTCTTTCAAAGCTCGCCTTAGAGTTTTTTATGAGGGTTCTTAGTTTTTTGCTAAGGTTGGTCAGGGTTCCATTCCTGGGTTTTACTTTTTTTTGCAGTAATTTCTTCCTTCTGTTATAGAGCTTGTTTATGGCTGGGGTCCACCAGACTGGTTTCCTCTTTTTGGAGGAGTGGGTCTTGGTCTTGTTCGGGATAGCATGGTTCCTGCACTCATGTAGGTGCTTATAGAGTGCTTTTGTGTTGGATATAGCAGATTCAGTCATATTGACATTCTGCGTGGGAGTAACAAAGTTTGCTACCTCTGTCTTGAGTAGCATAAAGTTTGCTTTGGAGAATTTTTTAACCATGGTTTCTTTTGGGATGGAGGATGGGGGTGGTATGTGGATATCTAGGGTGATGAGTTTATGGTCAGATCTGACCAATAAAGAATTTACCGCAGGTGTGGAGCATTTGTCCCCCATGTTGGTGATGACCAGGTCAAGTATATTTTTACCTCTTGTGGGGGTCTTTACAAGCTGGTCCAGAGCACTGGAGTTAATATAGTCCAGGAAGTGCTGAGCAAAGGTATTTGTACTTTCGTAGTTTTCCCATTTGATGTTTGGGTAATTGACATCACCTAGTATAAGGATGTTTGGTTGGACTCTTGTGTTTTCCAATATCTTGAGGAAAGTAGAGTGAGTGTCCTGGGGCTGGGAAAGTGATCTGTAGCAAGCTACAATCTGTATTGCAGTTTTGCCCATTGTCAGTTGCACTTGGATGATCTCCGAGACATCATACTTTGCAACTAGTCTGGAGGTGATGAATATGGATACGCCTCCTCCCTTTGTATTTCAGTCTGGGTTTTGCGGCCGAAATGTGTGGTATGAGTTGTAGCCTGGAATCACTGGGGTGCTCTCTTGAGCCTTGAACCAGGTCTCAGTTACTGCACAAATATAGATGTTCTCCATGTTGAGGAGTGCCTCGAGAGAGTGCATTTTGAGTTTTAAACTCTTAGCATTTAGCAGCATGACCCTCAGTTTATTATAGTTAGTACTTGTTACAGTGGTGGATTTGTTTTTTGAGCCTTGCCTAAAAAAGGCACTATGGGAGTGGCAAGAGCCTTTGCCAGTATCCTGAATCCCAGGGGTGACAGGTGCAAGCCACCTCTGGTGAAGCATCGAGGCTTGTCGAACATGTCATCCCAGGCAGACAGATACTGGGATCCCTTTGAATGACACCAAAAACTTAGCCAATTGTTGAAATTTATCATTTCTTCCTTGTACTGAGGTATCATACTTGGTGAGGGTAAGATGCTACTCAAGGCTAAGGTCATACCTGCCTTGATCACATAATCAGAGAGCTCTTCTATGTCCCTTTTCATGTAGTCCAGGAAGGTACATCTCAGGTCATTCACACCAACATGGACAATGACAGAGTTGTATTTGTACTTGTTGTGGAGTGACCTGAGTGCGTGGGTAATGTGGCGGATTCTGGCACCCGACAGGCAACTGACAGTGACTTTCTCTTTATCCAACCTGGTGAGAGGGATATCGGTGTGCCTGGCTATGGAGTCACCTATTACAAGTGTGTTAGTTATGGTGTTTTGCCCTAGGGGCTGTGGTTGTGCGGCACACTGTTTTTTGTGGTTATGTGATGATTGTAGTGTGTTTGTTGGTGTAGGTTGCTTGCGTGTCTGCTTTGGAGGTCTTTTGGTCATAAAACCCAGTGTGAGTGTCTTGAATCACTTTGGCTCTCTCATATCTTTGTGGGATCAGAGGGCACAGGAGCTGTTATTCACAGATGACTGGGCAGCTCAAGCTTAACTTAAGTGATCGGAAGCATGACACCTACAGCTGACTGAGTAAATGAAGCATGGAGAAGTTTCTGTAGTTAAGGAATTCCCAGCTATTTACAAAAGCAACTGTTTTTGATAGTGTTTTAACTGAAACAAGACTCTCTTCATATACTCACAGTGAAAGCAGTAATTCGGGGTAGAAGTATATCCATTTTTTTTAAGGACACTTAGGTTTAGGTTCATAGGTAAGTGCTGAACTATCTGCTCTTGCGTAACATTTTAAGCCTGTCCAGTTTCTGTTTTCATGCTTGAATTAACCTATCCTACTTGGTGTTAGATTGGTCTTACTCATCCCATGGTTAATAAATATATATTATCTCTAGTGACAATGACTGGGAACATGCCATAGATAATTTGAAGGGACCCATGCATGGCATAAAGCATTTAGAAGTTGCCTGTGTGCATTAGTAGTGCAGGGGGCAGTCCTGGGGTGCATTTAGCTCCAAGTTGCGCTTGAATATATACAGGGATGATCTTAGTTTTATGTGGCTGGGGAGTTTGTTTCAGAGCACTCCCTGTGAGATATACCTGTCCCTCCAAACTGTTCTGTTGATGTTGCAGAAGAGGTTTAGATCCCTCTGCCAAGTATTTCTGATACTATTTGACTTGCTGATGTGCAGTAGGTCCATCAGCATTGGGTCAGAAAATGCCTTGTGTGTCAGACACAGGTTACCTTTTTGCAATCTGTAGGATTCAGAGTATAGTGACAGGACTTTGAAGTGGTCCATGTGGGACACACTGTTTAGGCTTTGTGTCCTTTTAATAAGGTAATCTACATTAGGATTTCAGTTGCTGCACATGTCTGGACAGATGCATGCAAGGGGGGGGGCATTATACTCAATGATTTGTCTAATGATTGCTGAGTAAAGAGAGACAATGACATCTCTAGATGTAGGAGCAATTCCTTTGTTTATAAGCTGCACATTAAAGAAGGACTTTCTTACAACATTGGAGAAGTGTTGGTTGAAAGATATGTCTCTTCCCACATAATCTCAAACTGGGTCAGCTCTTAAGGCTGTATTGTCAGTGTGGTTGTTCTCCAGGTATATGGCTTCCCAAAGGCTACGATAATGGATTGTTTGGCATTTAGTGTCAGTCCACGATTCTGACACCAGTTGTTTGTTTGGGACAAACCTTACTGCAGGATGGCTAAGTCATTTGGAGATTCATTGACTGCTCCTAGCTTGCAGTCCTCTGCGGACTATCAGCCAGAGCCATTTGGTATTGGCTTTAACTTCAGAGAAGTTGATGTCAAACAGGAGGGGTCCCAGCTGCAAACCCCTGGGGACTCCACTGGTGTCTGGTGTCTTTGTAGAGGTAGCTTCCCCTCTGTTGATCTCTTTCGTCCTATATTTGAGCTAGTTGGCAGTTCAGTGGGTGACGTAGGGGTTTATTCCCAGTTTATTTAGCTTTTCTACTATGCCTAAGTGGGGGATATTATCAAAATATTTGGCCAGGTCGAGCTATGCAGTGTATACCATTTTACTTTCATCCTTTGCTTTGCTAACAATGGGTCCAATGTTTGGAGTTTCCTATATCCTTATTGTTTAGTTCCATGAAAGTCTTTGCATATGAGGCTGGTCAGACTTATTGGTCTGTAATTGCCTGGGTCAGTGGAAGGTCTACCCTTATGTAGGGGAAGGACTGTAGCTCTTCTCCATTCACTTGGGACAAAATCTTTATGGAGGTTGAAGTCGAACAGTGTTGTTAAAGGGGTGGCTAAATTGTGCTTCATGCTTTTCAAGAAGCATTCAGAAATAATTGGTCAGAATTCATCAATACAGTATTTTTAGCTTTGGGTAGCACTTTTTCGAAGTGAGTCATTTTCATGTATGTGTTTTGTGGGCTGTACGGAGGGGGTGGGGGGTAAAGTTTGATCTGAATTTATCGACCAGTACGTTTGCTGTATTTTCAGCCACAAAGTAGGTAACATTGTTTACAATCAGCTCATCACATTGCTGCATTGTACTTCTGAAATTATGAACATGATTAAAAAAGGCCTTGTAATTGTCTTTGGTTTGGGTGGCTATTCCAACCTCAAACCTGGCTTTGGTGGATTTAATTAAGTTCCTGTTTTGCTTGTTTATTTCAGTGATGAGGGTTGTATCATTCTGAGAATTAATCTGCTTACCTTTAGTTAGAAATATCTTCCTTTTACTGTAAAGCTTATTTACATTATGGTTACACTATAGGGGATTGTTTCTGGGGTATTCCCTGTGCTTGTTCCCACCTTGCCCCTGCAGTAGGCCTTTTCATTCCCCCTACTAAGGTGAAGGCCAGCTAGGAGGGCCCTTCATTAAGGCAGACATCAAGGTAGTTCAGGGTTTTTCTCCCTTAAGGCCTTCCCTCTGGACCTACCTAGTGACAGCCCATAGCTCAGAGGTACTGTGAGCATCAGTGCTGTACAAACCATTATTTCCCAAGGAGTTGACATCTGCAGGACACCCAAAACACCCACAGGACACATCTCCAAGAAATCTTACCAGCACACATGCTCCTGAGCAAGTATACTGTGTCCTTCCAGTATAGGCGCTCTGATCCTCCTTTGCTTGCATCATCAGCTCAGGTCACCCAGTGGCCTGCATCATAGTTAGGACTCTGTCCATCTGTGCCAATAGCACAAGTGCAGAGTACTCCAATTCTTAGTTAATAGAGAAGATATTCTAGGAAAAAGAAGATCGGTGCAGTTCTATGGGGAAATGCATTTAAGAAGGAATATTAGTTGAAAAACAAAGTCAGGCCATTATGAAATTCACCATTAGGTCATTTTAGGGTAAATGATCATATTTTATTTATATATTTCTTTTTTATTTTCATTTCAGTTTGTTTATTCTTATTTTATGTTGTAACAAAACTGCATCAAAAAACAGGATATCAGAAATCCTGGCTTCTTGGCACAGAGGTGTGCAGCCCTAAATGCAGTCCAGCTGACTAGAGTTTGATTAGTGACCCCAGCACTGGATGAGACAGGACAGTAGAGGAATTAAGGGGTAGTGGCCTACTTGCCTCTTCCAGGAGGTGGGAGAAGTTGTGTGTTGTCAGAGGCATATCGTACAGAGTTAACTCTGTAATGGAGACAAGAGATGCCACCACTCATACCCCAAGGGGAGGGCAGGGCCACTTGGAGGGAACAGTCCTGGCAGAAGTAAATCCAAAAAAGAGAGTGCAGCGAGCCAAACAGGAACCCAATAGTTTATATTCCACTCGATTTATTAGTACAAAAACCAAAAGACATTAACGCTTTTAACATACAGCAAATACGTGTTTTCGTCCTCAACATTCGGACTTCATCAGATAACTGAGAATTAATACCATTTATCCCTTATATCCAAATTAAAAACAATTAACCAATAGAATGTTAACTAAGCATTTAAATGGGCAAACCAACATTCTCTCTGGGCTCATAAATATTCATGAATCAATATTTAAATATATTTCATTACTACAGAAAACTTGTCAACTCAATAATATTATTAAAACATAAATATATATAATTCATATGTTTCCATACATTTATGAATAAATACATAAAAACATTAAATAAATATGATATAAATATATAAATATTAATAAATAAAAACTATATATAAAATCTGATAATGAACAGCTCCCTCTACTGTAGAAATACATTATTACCATTAAATTCTGCAGGCTCTTAGTTTTAATAGTGGCAAGATTGTTAAAAAATCATTAAGACCTGTTTTTTTCCCCGCATCTAGGGTAACTTGCCACCATAATTCTTTACTTTCTAAAATTTCCTCCCAGGGACCCCCTCTGGGATCCTGTCTGATTTGTTCTAATATAAAAAAGTAAAAATTATATCCTACACAAACCCTGGAATGTTTATAAAGTGCATTAGTGTCTTTTGCTTTTAAAATGTCGTAGGTATGCTCATATATTCTTTTTCTTAATGCTCTGGCAGAAGTAAGAGGATGTCCCCTGTGGATGGCCCATCACGCACTTCTCCCCAGCACCTAGCTGGATGTGTGCCAGATAGGGCCAAGGAGAAAACAGAAAAAAATGCAAACCACCTCTAATGTCTGTCTAGGTGATGACCCCCCCCTGCTTAACTGTCACCCTGGTGGTAGGAATTGAATGGATTGTTTGGCCAAGAAGGGGCTGATGACTGACAGACAGTGGGGGCAAAGAGCCACAAAAAAGGGGAGGGGATAAGAAATATAGAATGGTGTAATTCTGTAAGGAAGATTATTGATTAAGAGGGAGGTTGTTATCAGGGTAAAGAAACATTATGATTTCTTGTGTAATAATTTACTCATTTAAACCTTGCAAGAAATTCATCTCCCCTTCATGTTCCATCACTTCTTATGGCTTGTTCAGCTCCCACTCCTTATCAGTCCATTAACTTGAAGTCTTCCAATCTCCATCTGATAGATTCAAGTGCACCTGAACCAACATCATCCATGTCCTCCCAATTTCATATTTTTTCTCCTGATTTGCCTGATTGCTTATACACTTCATCGATCCACAAGCACTCCCCCTTCCTTTATCTTCAACTTGATGGTGCTTACCTTAGGTCTTGACTCTACCACTTCCTTGCCTCCTTTATGGGACATGCGGTGTTCTGACTCATTTCTAACCTCACGTTGGACAGGGAGTCTGGATGGAGAAATTTTGGTCTGGATAGAGAGATGATAAAATCAGCAAGCAATGAAGAGTATTATTGTAATATGGTGCAATACTTATGCAAAGGTGAAAGCAAAACTAAGCAATATAAAAAGAGCAGCACCAAAGATATTTGAAGAGAAATACAGGCAAATGCGTCTTGATTTTATTCTCAAGTCTTGGTGAGTACCTTCACGAGATGGACCCTGTTTTTACAAAATCTCACCAAGATGATACTGATATATAGACTGTATTTTATGTAGCATACAGCATGGACAGAAGTAGGTTAAAAAATAAAAAAAGAAAGCTGGGGGCACAAGTCCCAGGATGCCAGGACTGCAAAAATGACAGTGTAGAATACTCAAGACACAGAAATATTCTTACAGTGGGGTTAGGCCAGGCCTAGGGGGAAGATGGCCCCCTGTGGGGTTAGGCCAGGCCTAGGGGGACGATGGCCCCCTGTGGGGTTAGGCCAGGCCTAGGGGGACGATGGCCCCCTGTTTGTAGATGGAAATAACAGTCCATAAAAACACAAAAACTGACAGACCAAAAAAGAGCCATGAAGATGATAGAGTTGGTTATTGAGGATCATAAAGAAATTATATATAGTTATTATTATGCAAGAAGCCCAGAATTTATGGACAGAAAATCTTCAAAGAGATTAAGAGAGAAATTAGAGGAAAGAAAAATATTTGCACAAGAAAAGCTTCAAATGCAAATTTGTGTTCATTAATACTACAGATTCATGAAAAGCATTATATAGACCAAGAAACCTTGGACCATTTTTAAAAAAGAAGTGAATGAGGAAGTGTGAAAATATAAACAACAAAACCAAGAGATTTTTGAAAGGTGTAAAAAAGAAACATAGACATGGGAAAGAGAGAGATCTGTTATGGTATAATATCTATGCAAAGGAGAAAGCCAAACCAATCAGTACAAAAAGGCAGCTCCAAAGATATTTGAAGAGAAACACAGTAAAGGCGCCCAAAAAGATCACAAAGGGGAATGTAGAACAGAAAATTAGTAAAGTGGAAGTTAAATAAATAGAAGCTGAAGTTATAGAATACCTGCGAAGTGAAGGATTTAATGCCGGAAGCCTAATACAGGTTATGTCACAGCATGATGGAACAGTGAGCCCCCAAAATAAGGAGAAACAGGTGGAGTGGGAGGCATCTAAAGAAGAAATATGAACATGGGAAAGAACTTTTAATATGGTGCAGTATTTATACAAAGGTAAAAGCAAAACTAAGCAATATAAAAAGAGCAGCACCAAAGATATTTGAAGAGAAATACAGGCAAAGGCATCTGGATGTGAAAAATTTTACAATACAAAAAAAATAAGAAAATAAAGAGGGGGGAAGTAGAAAAGAGGATTAGTAATGGAGAAGTTAAAGAAATAGAAACTGAAGTTATGGATTACCTGTGAAGTGAAGGATTTAGTGTGGAAAATTCAACTCTAGTAACATAACAACATGATAGAACAGAGAGTCCCCAAATTAAGAAAAAAACAGGTGGTAGAGGAAGCATCTAATCAGTTGCACATGATACTCTGAAGCCTTCAGTAGAAACCAGTACAAACGTTCAGCTGGAGTTCTACAGCAAGGGAATTAACAGGAAATGGTGGCAACTCTGACGCAGTGAATGTTTTGGAGTGGTAGGCCCGTAAGTCCTCATATGAGTAGTAATTATTTAATATACAGCCCCTTTTGGTATGTACCTTACCAAGCACCTGCAGTAATTGGAGAGCCCACAAAGGTTCCTCACAAGGAAAATTCAAGGTCTTCAGCATCTGTCCTATGTGAATTGCCTGAAATCATTGTCATTTATTTCTGTTTCATACAGAATACTCAGAGGCAATCTCTGCCTTGCATATAAGGCAATCTCTGACCCTGCTTTATTGGAAATGCTGCATATCCAGAAGTCAAATGCTACACTGATTACTCGCTCTAAAGACCATAACTTGGTATGTGACATTAATAGAGCTTGCTGGAGGGACAGATTTGTTTCCCAGAGGTTACCACAGCTTTGATACAGACTTCCACTTCATGTCAAACAGAGCACCTTATTGGCCATCTTCAAATGCAATCTGGAAGATTGCATGGGTAACCATAAATTCACTCTGGGGGTTCCTCCTGTGTCCCTTTTGGACAGGGGCAATAGGTTCTGTTTGTGGTAATAAGGGTAGAACTTGGATAGGCTTGTAAGGGCCCTAGGGCCATTAGCCTAGTAACTTCTGATGATCCTATGAAAGAGCAACAGATGATGCAGGATTCATCTGAAGAGAATATGTCATAGGAAGATGCTCTGAAACTTTCTGTAGAATGCCCGCAGGAAACCGAGAACAAAGAATCTGCCCTCAGTTTAGAAGAAAATGATCTAAGGGAAGAGTTGCTTGATTTAATAGAGATGGATAGACATAGTAAGATCGATTAAAGAAATACATTATGGAAAGTTAATAAGGCCCAAAATGTTAGAAGTCTGATAAAACATATGAACACCATAATCAAGACTATTAACAGAAACTAATGTGACATAAGAGAAGTAAATAGGATGTATTACTGTGCATCTAAATTAATAACAGTCTTACCACAAAAACACTGAACAATAATGGTAAGAAAGGGAAGAAATCAAACTCTGTCATGGAATTATCAAACAGAGAAAACTACAAAGCAGTTAAGACAAGAAATGTCACTGTTAGAAGAGTATAGAAGAGGGAACAGATCAACAAAAACACTTAGAAAAACAGACGTGGGACCAGATTCAGTAACACCTACAGTAAGGGTACATGATTCAAGAATATGCCTACCACATTTTTTGTGCTTTCTAGTCACTCAGAAAGATTACACTAAGTGTACATGTAGTCTGCACTTTGTGGTCACCTTTATGAATCCCCCACAGTATTTAAAGCTGCAAGAAAATCAGTAGGAAAACTAAAATTAGGAGGAAAAAGGTGTGTGTTATGTCTGTGTTGTCTGTCTACTCAGAATGGTGTACACTTAGTGTAGAATTACAGGAGTGATAAAAGCAATGTGCAGTATCAGAACAGAGCAGGTACTGTCTTACACTATTGCAAATAATAAACTAAATATATCAGCACTTTAGCAATTTAGAAGATATGCATATAAATATAAAGTACAAAATAAGCAATTCATTGATGACCCAAAAAGTTTTACACAGAAGTAGGAAACAAAGCAAAAGGAATAGAAACACCACCAAAAATAGATAACATAGACATATTTTGGAGAAATATCTTTGAATATCCTGTGGAACATAATAAAAATGCTGACTGTATCGAAGAAGGAAACAGTAAGAAGTTCAAATGCACATGATATGAAATGGGATGAAGTAATGGCCAGAGAAACTGAAAAAAAAAGTTAAGAAAAGCTCCTAATTGGAAAACCCAGGCCCAGATGCAGTACCTAACTTCTGACTAAAAGTATTAACATCTTTGCTTGAAGATTTAGTCCTGAGTAGAAACTGCTTATATATACACCCTGAATAGACACCAACTTGGTTAACATCAGGGAAAATGGTACTCCTCCTTAAGAGTGAACCTGCAAGCTATTCTAAAAACTATAGACCAATAACTTGCCTTCCGACAGTGTATGAACTATACAATGGAATTGATGCAGAGTTTATAATTATTTAGAAGAAAACTCAAGCATAACAATAGAACAAAAGGGTGAAAAAAAAGAAAGTAATTTCATTTGTTGTTAAATAAAGTCATAATTGAGAATTGTAAAAAGGGAAGAATCTAATTCTGACATGGCTAGATTACAAAAAAGCATAGATAGAATGCCACATTCATGGATAAAGGATTTCTTACAGATGTATAAGATATACCCCACATTGACATTCTGCATTGTTCAATTACATTACAGTGACCATGAATGAGTGGCAAACCTCTTTGCAGCTACGTCATGGTAAAGGGACAAATTATTATCCCAGGGATAAAACATTAAGCTATCTACATAACATATTAGGTCATGGTTACAATTTGGCTCCCAGAATACAGCAAAGTGAAAATACTTCTCATCTTCTTTTTGTGGATGATTTAAAACAGTGGACTTCATCAGACGAGGAGCTGAAAGCACAACTGGAATTGGGCAGAACTTTCTCAGATAATATAAGAATGTAGTTTGGTCTTGATAAATGTGCAAAAGTAACATTTAAAGCAGGAAAGCTGCCCCACAAAGAAAATATCAGTCTGGGACAGGAATGTGATCTAAAAGGAACTTGAGCAGAAGGGAGTGTATAAATGTTTGGGATTTGATGAAGGATCAACTTTAAAACATGAATAAATGTGAACAAAACTCAGTAAAGAATATTTTAGAAGACTAAAATTAATACTGAAAACAGCCCTGACATCTAAGAACAAAGTTCAAGCTATGAACCGATTTCTCTTACTGTTCTGTCTTACAGTTTTGGAGTGATTGACTGGCCTCAAAAGGTATTGGATCAGTTGGACAGGAAAACCAGAAAAATGCTTTACTCATGTCATATGATATAGAAAAATCAACATATACCAAAATTATGTAGTCCTTGTTTTGAAGGAGGTATAGGCCTCCTCAAAATTGATTGTGTGCATAGATCTGCAGTCATAGGACTGCATACATATTTGCTGACCTCATCAGATCCAAACATAGTGAAGGTTTTAAAACTTGACGAGGACAAGTTTAACATGACCTCCTTGTTTAGTTTAGTCAAACGGGAATGGAAGCCAAACCAGAAGTAGATAAAAAATCAGTCAGCAACTGAATGTGCCAAATAACAAAAGAAAGAATATAAGGTGAAGGACCAGATGAGAAGGAAAGAAGTGTGGGAAATGCATAAATATAGCTGCAAGTATAGAAAACTCCTGAAATGACCTCATGTTGATCAGGATCTGATGCAGGAATGGTTAAAGAGAGGTGTATTTAAACGAAAAGATGAAAGGTTAATATTGGTAGCCCAGGATAGCAGACTATGTAGATGATGGTTTACAAAATTAATTGATTGTGTAGGAGAAACAGACAAATACAAGTTCTGTAAAACAGAACTGGAAACAATCATACATCTTGTTGCTGGGTGTGATGCACTAATGGCAGAGGACCTGTATACTGAAAGGCATAATAGTATGGCAAGACTCTTACATTGGGGATTATGCAAACATTACAATATTGAAGTAGCTGAGAAGCATTCATTGTAAACATGAGCCACAAAGTATTATAGGGAATGATGAAGTTTATATCACACAGGATCACCTATTAACAACACTTACTCAGTTTCAGTAGTAGTAGTAGGAGCAATGGATCTCTTAAAAAAGAATTGACAGTCGTATTTAGATATGTTACTGATACATGTAACTCTGTATGAATTACAAGAGTCAATTCTGGGCACATTGCTGGTGCTGTAAAGAGCACTTTTGGCTAATATCAAAGATGGAAGCAGTACAAATTTAATGAACTTTAATCATGCTTTGACTTAGGAATGGGTCAAATGCAGTTTAGGACCCTCAGTTTTTAGCATTTGCGCGCACTTTAACTAAACTCATTTTAGCAACTTGGTGGGTAACCAGTTAAACATACATTTTGCTGCTCATGGGTCCAGGTACATCTTTTTTACTATTCTCCTCACCATAGGAACTGGGGAATTGTAAGTGAGATTAGGAGGCCATTTGTGCAACATTGCATCTGTGGGCAGACTATCAAGTGAAGGAATAACGGAGAAACTGTCACTTTGTATTAGTCAGAGAACTGAACAGGGCACATTGTGGCTACTGCCATAACAGCAAGAGTCTGCAGGAATGGCTACCATCACGTATAAGGCTTTAGTAGGCAATAAATCCATCTGTCCACACAGGCACTGGAGTCCAGTGGGATGTGCCTAAGACCCAGGAAATGATGGGCCTGGTGTATAGTAGTACTGAGAACATTTGAGAAAAGACGGTCAAAGACCAGAGAGAGAATATAGGAATGGCATAAAATGAGAAAAAGGGTTGTAATCATGGCCGATTTTAATCCTCTAGGAGCAGACTGTGAGATCACAAGCTGTAGGATAGAAAGGAAGTAAGAGTTGGTATATTTTTTTGATATTCTATTTTCCTTCCTTATGTGCCTGATGACCATCATTCCCTTCATCTTAGCCATCTATTAATTCCCTTTTGCAGTCCCGAAAAGTAAGAACATCTTCCACCCATTTTTTCCATTACAAATGAATGCTGGGGTGAAAGCATTTTGAGGAGGGTGCACAACCTGTCAGCCTTACGGGGCACAGAGTATGATCAGTGAGTAGGGAATTTGTTAGGTTATGTATGACCATGCTGGTTAGGATGTTATCTGGCAAGGTCTAGAGCACAGTTATGTCAGTCCTCCCTGACCAGAATCCATGCTTTTTCTGTGAAATTAGGGGATACTGTTGGAGGTAGCTGTTGAGTTGGTTATCCATGCGTTTCTCTGAGTTTGGCAGTATAGAGATTGGCTGACGGTGCACAGCTGAGCCAGGTGTAGCTTGTTAGGGAACTGATTTGACTACATTCAGATTTCCATATTGCAAGCTTGGTGTTAGAATGAGACAGATTATAGATATGGAGTAGGGAAGTGATGAATTCTCTACTGTGGGAAAAAATCAGAGTCTGTTGAAGACTCAAGATGGATTTGTTCTAAAAGTGGTGTGATCTGTTTAGGTTTAATGTTACTAAAGTAGAAGGGTAGTGAGTGTTCGAGGAGGGCTGTAAGGGTATGGCATGAGGGGTGAACAATGAAGGTAGAAGGCTAGTCAAGCCTTTGAGGAAGTCAGATGGTGTAAGGGTGCCTCAGACACTGAATGGTGTCTAGTATAGAAGTATCTTTAGAGTTGTCCAGCCCGAAAGGTTGTTGACTTGCCAGATTTGTTTTGTGGAGTGCATGTGTAAGGTCTGCCTAAAAGTATAGATTTGACTATATGTATGCCCTATTAACATTAACAAATGTCAAATAAGTAATAAATATTGCTTGTTTGGTGAATTCTTTACCATCATTACTAAAAACCTGAGATGGACCGTACTTATTTATCAAGCCTTGAATAAATTTCTTTAGAGTTTCCCATGGCTTCTTTGTGTTTACAATGTTTCCATTACTGAATTTTGTAACTTAGTCAATCATGTGGAGCTACTGTGTGCTAGGTTCATGAGGAAGTCAGTTGTAGGGCTGCTTTTTCTTCAAGTGCCATTATACCACCACAGAATTATTGATTGGAAGTATGTTGGGGTGTCACCCCCACATGGTGCGTGCAGTGGGACTTGTTGCCCTTCTGCCAACAGAAAAAAAAAGTGTTTATCACTGAATGTGGTTTTCAGCAGAATGGGTTCAGAATGACACCACTCACAGAAATTAAAATCAGTGAGTCATCACGAATTCCCAGTGTTATACCAGTTGCCTCACTGTACTTCAAAGCTAGAAGAATGCCAACAGTAATTGGGGTTTGGGTCTGTTATGCATCAGGCAAATATAGCAGTTGTCAACATTATATTTCAGAACATGGTCCTTGTTTCCTGAACTCGTGATTACAGAAGCTTTATTTATTTTATATTTGTTGACCGGGTTAGTCCTACTGGGCAGATGTCCTTTTTCAGCAGAGGCCTAGGGAGAAAAACTCCATGCATGTTTACAAACATAGTATTAGAAAGTACAGTGATACAGAACATAAAAAGAATGATCTAAAGAAAGTATATTCTAAAATATGCAGTAAATTACATAGATACACTAAGTAATATAAAGGAAGAATATAAAATATTTAGATTAGAAATTATAAGCAATCATATATAACTAAAGTTGAGCAGTAGAAGTCCTGTAGGTGTAGAACTGATTAAAAGAGTGTGAGGATATTGTAAAGAGACAGTGATGGTGAAAAAAAATGTTACTTTTGTAGAAACTCGGGTAGGAGATAGTTGAGGGTTTGTGCTAGTTGATAATCAGTGAGTAGTTGAAAATACAGCCAGTGAGTAGAGATGACAGGAAAGAGGGGGGTTTGGGTGGCAGAGAGTTTTTCGGAGAAACACACAAGGAGGGTTGCTACAGAGGCAGGTTCAAGAAGAGGATGTGTGACTAAGGAGACAGACATGGAGGGTGACTGCAGTGACAGATCCAAGAACTATTAAGATAGTTTTTGACAGCAACCTTGAATTTTTGTTGGTGATTAATATTCCTGATTTTGAAAGGAAGTTTGTTCCAAGCTAGAGCTGGGAGGTGGCTATAACGTTTTTGGCATGTTTTGCTTTTGGGTTTGTAGATTTAGAGGAGGTTTTGGTCAGAGCTACGGCGTAACCTAGGAGGGGTATAGAGGGAGACAAGAGAGGCAATGTCAGGGCATAAGGAGGGTTGGTGCAGTACCAGTATAGTATGTATGATCTGAAATTAGGTAAAGAGTAATTGGCGAGGGAATTCAAACCAGTTTAAGTTTTTAAGGGCAAGACAGTGATGAGAGTGGTAGGATTGACCTGAGGCAAATTTATCAGTTTTGTTGTATGTAGATTTGGTTTTCATTAGGAGGAACGACTGTTGGTCAGTGAGGATTTGTGAACCGTAGAGTAGGGTTGGAAGGAGGTAGGCATGAGATAGGTAGATTTTGGATTTGGAGGTGAGAAACTGTTTGTTGTGAAAGTGAAAATGCAGTTTCTTTAAAACTTTCTATTTCTCCTTCCTGGTCACATTCTGTGAAACGTATGGGGATTTTGTCTCATAGTTACTCTCTTTAAGGCCTTTATTTAGAATGTTTACACAAAGATGTCCAGAGTTAATGGATTCACTGGTTGTCTGAACATCAGCACGTCTCCAGGACTGCCCTTATTTTTAAGGATACATCATTCTGTTTCATTGTCAGACTTTTCTACCTAATTTTGCCAGTATTTTCAGCCTCTTTGGCTGACTCACTACTTTTCTGTCTCCAGACTTGAAAGCTGTTTTTATTAAGTAAAGCAATTTTCAGTGTATTATCTGCCTTAGTCTGCCTCGGTTTACTGGTATAGTTGTTTAACTATTTTCTCCACAAACAGTGCAGAGAGTTTTAAAGTCGGCTGATCCAGAAGACTCCACTATAAAAAAAACTATGAAGTCTGCTGTTTAGAAAAACTGTTGCATTCTTCTGTGTGTTTGAATGACTTTCTTTCTTCAGTTTTCTTAACTCTTGGCTGGGACAGTCTTCATCCCAGTGAGAGGTGGGTGGTGTGACTTACAGCAAGTTTGGATCTCCTGTCATACTTATCTGGTGTATTCTTCCCTGGTAATGGCAGTCTTACTGAGCTCTTTCTAATCCCCAACTCGCTACTCCACTTTTGCCCTGTGAAATGTGGGGGCGTCTTGACCTATATCAATGTGTATTACAATGCCTGGTTTCTTTTTTTGAAAATACACTTTAGGGTTTACTTTACTGAGGCAACAGTAAGTTTAGTACTTATTAGGAAGAGGAGCGATAGGAAGTAGAATGTTAATTTTACTAAAAGACAAACCTGGTAAGCTGTTTGATTCTTGCCATTGCCAAATATAATAACAAAACAATACCTTTCACATTTTGTGAGCTTATTTATGTTTAGTATAGTTATTGTAAAATGGAAAAGGAGGACTCAATACATGAAATTTTACTTAATTTTTCGGGTAACCAGTGGATCGCGCAGCTTGCTTCCGTGGCTGCATGTATCACTAACCCACGATGATGCACTGTTAGGAGATGTCTGTTTGCTGAGGAGATTTTAACCTGCACTACCATAGAATACCTGCTAGACCAGATTAACATTCTGAAGGAGGTATAAGGACTGACATCACTTAGAGAATGACAGTGATTTTTCTGACAAATCCAGGCCATTTATGTGGCTGATGTGCTTTTTCTTAACCCGCAGTGCTTGGGCAGGCCTTCTTTGTAGGTTGTTGTTTGCTGAAATAATGTGCGAGACACATTTAATGGAATCTGCAGGTCTGTGCTCTTTTCTGAGCCTTTAACTTAGTGTGTTAGAGAGTTTATATATCTGAGCTGTTTTGCTGCTTATATCTTTGTGTTTGCCTGTATATCTTTTTGCCTTAATCTGGGCAGACTTTTTGGTTTCCCATAATATTCCATTTTTGTGACCTTTCTCATTGCTGCTTAGCCTTTCTTTGTTCCCTGGTTTACTACCAGTAAAGTGAAATAGTTTTCTTTCCTACATTTGTATTAAAACTTATTTACAAAATTGTTGTATTGCCATCCTGGGTATTTTATAAATGTACGGAGACTCTAGTTCCTGTCTTTGCAAAGTCTCCCTGGCCTCGCTTGAGTTTGAGAACAGCTTGTGTTCATGTTGGCATACGCAGCATGTGGTAACTTAAGCCACTGGTGAGAAACATTAGCTGGAATGTGTGTGTAGCTGGAATATTTCTGACTAAAGTATTTGCTAGAGTAGCATTTCTTGAGCGTGTACCACTGTGCCTTCAAACAGCTGAACTTCAGGAGTCAGATTTTCGTAGGATGGCTGGATGCCAGGAGTGCTGCAACCTCCCAGGAACTGCAGCTTTTCATGGTTATATGAAGACTTCTGAGTATTAGAGCCACACTATTACAGTCGCATATGATGTCAGGCTTGCCCAAATATCAACCTTCTTTCATTTTTTATGTTTTTGTTTATTTAGCAGTTATTTTTTTACTGTCTGTGATCATTGATTGGAAATTTGCTGTCTGGGAGAAATTCACTTTGTCTGTTGCTGCTTTCAGTTTTTTTTTTTCAGTTTTAGGCTTCCAGAAAATAACTTTTTAGGTCCTGCTTAGTAGCAGTTTTAAATATTTATGTCAGTTTTCCTTATATATCTACAAAGTCAACATCAGCTGCTTTGCAAAAGGAAGGAAGGAAGATACTTAAAGCACCAGAGCTGTTTGGGTTATTTTCATACTGGGCGGATGTTCGGTTTATATGTAGTTGTATGTTTGCTAGTAAGAAAATGTACAGCATATAAGTTTATTCCTAATTTTAGCTACCTTTGTAGTGTCAGTCATTGCAGCTTCAGTAGTGCTCTTGTTAGCACCTAAACAAACTGCTTATTGTTATCAAAAGGGGGTCTCAGGAACACTCTACTTCCAGGAAAACAGTGCCTGCATTTGTTTGGTGCGTGACAGTTCAACATCACTTGCCAGGTGATCTGTTACATGGAGTATTAAGTCTTCTACTTTGTGCCTTCAAAACCCCATGTCACTCCATTGTTTCACTGTGTGGTTACCACCGCTGGAGTTATCTAGGGGATGTCAATACCTTGACATGTGGGTTAGTGTAGAGTGCAGGCAAAAAAAAAAAATCATGTGGCGGACTAGAACTGCCTTTATCACTGTTGTTGTTAGGTGAGTAAATAGTTCCCTGATTCCTTTTCCAGAGTTAAAGAGCTTTCAGGATGTCATATTCACCACATCTACCTGCAACCTAAAAAATAAACCTTATGAATTTGAAGCCCGAGTACTCACCTTGTCTTTCTAGTAATCTAATTCAAAGAAAGATGCAACTTGGCATTGAACAGATGATATTGTGACTGCAATTATTAGAGGTACAATGGCAAAGGGTGTAGTGTTACCATCTCAGCAAAGGTGGTTCTCTGTTTTGATTCTCGGCTGGTGTGCTTTCTGTTTGGAGTCTGCATGTCTTATATATATATCTATGCAGAGTTTTCTCCAGCTGATATGGTTTCCCTCCACCTTCCGAAGACATGAGGTATCTGAATTGCTGTTTTCCAAACTACTTATAGGTGTGCGTGTGGTCTGTTAGACACTGAGAGTACATGTTCTGTGGTAGACCAAGAAGCCTGTCTAAAACAGGTTTCAGTTCCTTGTACCCCCCTGGCTGCTGGAGTAGACACTATCATCCCTTTGACCCATTAAAGGATAAAGCAGTTTATTTGAATACGGATGGATTTGTGTCCAGGAGGCAGACAGAAGTTTGTCTTTTTTAATCTATATATTTCTAACAGCTTGTCTACAAATGCTGTAGTTATTGTGAAGTATAAAAGATGTGCCAGACTGTTAGAACTATTGTTAAGTGATGTCAGTGATCTGCATTTACAGACCACCTTACATAACGGAGACTTACGAGTAAGTGGAGAACATCCAGTAAATTACTATTCTGTATGATTGTTGAATTTTTTTGTGTTCTGGACATGACTTAGTTCTTTTGAAACATATAACATTGTGTTCTTTACAGACGGGAGTAAATGAAAGATGGCTGATTTACTTTGACATCTGTAACAGTCCTGGAAGAGTAGGATTAAAATTAGTTTAGAGTTGAGGGAATGGACTGCTAAATGAGAACGTTGTTTCCAATTTGTCTGAATAGCACCAACAACTGTAGGAATTGTGTGTGTGTTAAAAAAAAAACGCTCAGTACCAGCAGCCACTAGTAAGCTGTATCGTTTTATTCATCTTTATTTAACCAAGACGTCATCAGACTATTACCAGAATAAATAATAAAACATAGGAAGAGGCAAGCTAGTTAAGCATTACATTAGAGTGACACCAGATATGTCAACAGTGCTTAGAAAGGTGCTTAATAGCATTTGACCCAATATTAACAGCACTTAGAAAGGTGCTTAACAATTTTTAAGCAACTTTCTAAGCGTTGTTAATATCAGGTCTTGTACGAGGCTCTAAATACTGACAGTGACTGGTTGTAAATGACAATGGCAGAAGTAAAAACAGCTTTGGTTTCTGCCTTGCTATGTACATCTATCACTTTGCCCTGCCCCTCATAAACATATTAAAATTTCTGGCAAATCACTGAGAATTAGTCAGTCAAAATGCCAGAAACAGAGTTTCATAAGTGTTATTGCTCATAAAGCCATAGTGATGCAAAGCTTACCCTTCTATTTATATTTAAGTGAATTAAAGCAATATTTAAAAACTTTACCTGAATTTAATCCTTTCTATCACAACTGGTCTATGGGAAGAATTATTTAAGTCATTTGGTAGTGATGACAAAATCAATATAACACTACTGTTTATATTTTAGGTCTACAATGTTACCAAAACAACTCATTAAAATGTCAAAGAGTGTTGATTAGATAGACCAGTTGTTTATTATTATTATTATTTTAATAGTATTTTGACAATAGCGGGGTGAATGTTATTTTATATGTGCAAGTCATCGCGAATGTTTACAGTGGGTATAACAATAGGGCAATGTCCCTTTAAGATTTTGAAACACTTTTGGCGCTAAAAAATCTATATAAGGCGTCTTTAATTGTTATACAGTGTTCTGAAGAAGCCCGTTCTTACGGGTGAAAGCACTTAACCACTGTTTTACTACTTTTGGACAGTTGTGGACATTTTGTTACTATCCTTGTTTGGAAATAAACGGTTGTACTTTTAACTAACGGCAAGTGGCGTTTTCTTCCATCTGTTGTTTGAAGGTGAGCGAGCACTTATTGGGGACTCCGTGTACAACTGTTATCAGCATTCATTTGGATTTATTCAGTAATTATTTGGTTAGTTAATAAACCTTCCAAAGGTATTTTTAGTGTGGTTGTTGTGGCTGGCTTATCTGATGAAGTATCTGTTTACCAGACAAAAGTGCTTATTATCATTTGTGGATATCTAATAATAAACTGTCAGCCTTCAACTTCCATGTAGAGTCGAATTTGACATTTTTATGAGTATTTCATGTTTATCACATATTTGTTCGTGACCAAGCTGCATTGATGCTAGAGAAATAGCCATGTCACTGAGGTATTATGCTTCTAAAGATAAACAGGTAAATGAATTGGTATGTTGGGGTGGAGAGAAAGAAATAACAGGTAAACAGATATATTATATTTCAAAAGCTGTTATTGCCTCTGGGCTCATCTATAAGTGGTATTTCATGTAAACAAGTTTATAAGTACAAATGATTCCATATGTATGTAAGAAACTATATTGTAATACTAGACATGTGTATGGAACTGTGGGGGTTAAAGTTTGCCTTTCTGTGTGCACAGTTCAGAATCAGCACAACTCCTACCTATATTACGTGAGCAGCAGTAAAAGGCTGCATTGTGCTGGAGAGAAGGAATGGGGAACAGATTCTGAAAGGAGCAGTCAACACCAATTAGTCGGTAGCCTAACTTTTTCTCATTTGCAGCCACTTGGGAAACTGAAGGTCAAGAAAAACCAATTCATAAAGCTTCAAATGAGCTCTGCTAGCTGGACTACCTCACAGAATTATTTCGTCACTTACTGACTATGTTTTCATTAGCAGCAGCCAGTGCTTCAGCAAACTGGTTAATTGAGAGATTGTGGTTGGTTAATGCCGAGTCATAAAAAGTACAATATATTTTTCGGGACTGAAGAGTGAGTTTAAATTTATCACAGTTGTTAAATTAAGCAAACAAGCAGGAATTGAAAAGAGGTTGCTCTAAATAAGGCAAGATATTGCACATTGATGAAATAAAAGGTCTGACTTGACCATGTAACAAAATACAGCTTTACTCTGCATTTCTGAATTCAACCATTTGCAGTTCATGCCGTATGTATTGTAATGCTGGGCGTATGTTTAAATAGCAGGCGCACTGTAGAAACATTACGAAGAAGGGGCACACCCAATCTTAGTATTACTACCTTTTCTTCCCAAAATGCTGCTAAATAGGGTGGATAGCGTTTAAGCTGTGGAATATCAAAATAGAAGATTAAGAGGAGTAGGCACAAATTTATAATCGGTAAAATTCAGGAAAGTCGACTGGATTTTAATATACTTCCTAGTATTAACCTATTTCTTAAATTCTTGACAGGTGAATACATGTCTCAAAAGTGGTTTGCAGGTATGAATCCTAGTATTGCAGGGTACCCCCAAACTGTATTCTGCTGTAAGTCAAGGAAGACGAACGGAACTTGGTCAGCTGTGCAGACTTGTAACTAATTTTTGCGTTGTCTGACTTGTGCTTTTGTACCTCCACCTGAGTCTTTAGGCTTGTAATAGAACAAAGGTCTTCTTTTGTCCTGGGCTTAAACATATGGGAATTAGGGTCCCTGCATTTAGGCTGTACCACATTAACAGAGCACATGTCACTCCTTGTAACATACTGCTTTCCTACTTAGTACAGGCAGGCATTGCCAGAGACACTGATATGATGCTTTTTGACTTTGTGTAATTTCTCATCTCTACCATGATTTAATAATATTTTTTGTATATCTGCACACGCGCATGTGTATTCATATTTGCATATATATATATATATATATATATATATATATATGTGTGTGTGTGTGTGTGTGTATATATATATATATATATATATATATATATATATATATATATATATATATATATATACACACATGCGTGTGTGTGTGTGTGTGTGTGTGTGTGTGTGTGTGTGTGTATGTATAAAATGTATATATAGACATACTCTTGTATATCTGTGTATCATTAATACAGATTCCAAGTACAGACTTCTGAATAAAGTAAACTGATGCTGTTTAACTAGTATTTATTTATTTATTTTACGTATTTAAAATTGATTACTGAAAAAGTCCAACTGGGAATTAAAACCCTGTTTCAGTCGAGACCCAGGGAAAAAAGCTCCATGGCTGACATATACCAAGTTATTATGACAATGTGAAAAACATCTATTAAAGCAAAAGTTTTTAACAGGGTTGTGACAGAGACATATCAAGAGTTCAGCAATGAATTCATTACACTGTGCAGTACACATGTTAAAGTAAACATTTTATAAAAATATACAAAGACAGATTTGGAGGTAGCACTCTAGTGCACATACGTGGAAGTGAATCTTTTATTGAAAAAACTAGAGACAGTTTTGGTGGTTACACTGTACAATGCACATACTTCGGTCGTTCAGAGCAGTGACATTACCATGCATCAAGAAGGAAGGATTTATGTCCTTTGTGAAGTTTTCCACTGTTTTCCCACGTGGCAAGTATATACAAGACCCCTGGAGAGTTGTGCAATGGAGTCACATTTGGCAGACATTTTTCAGGTAAACTGAGAGTAGGAGAATGGACATACCAGCGTATTAGACTGTTGAAAGAGGGGAAAGGCTGTGGATTATGGAGGATTTTTTTGTGCTATTTTACTGGTTGAGTTTGAGGAGGTTATGGAAGTTGAACAAGCTTAGCCGTTTGACAGATGCAGAGTTGAGTCGTCTTTTAGGAAGGCTGGTGGCAAACTTTGCAATCTTGTTGTACGAGTGCACAAATTTTGTGAGTTGTGTTGATTGTAGATTGGTAAAGATTACTGGAACATATGACAGTAGGAGGGATAAGTAAGGCATCAGCAGCGGGCTTTCATACTTGATCAGGCAAAAGTTTTTTGGATCAGTAGAGCATACGTAATGTTTGGCTGGTCTTATTTGTTACTCTGTGACTGTGTAGATCAAATTTTAGTGTTTTTCAGTAATGATTACAAGTAGTTTAACATGGTAGACTAGTTAAATTAATGTGTCATCAGAATATTGAAGGGTAAGTGGGTTGAGCAGTATGAAAGGTGTATTTTTTTGGGGGGGGGTTATGACTAGGTTAGAGACTAGGTTTCCACAGATGTTAAGGAATGCTGAATAACTTTTTAAAAGAGGGAACTGAACAGATGATAGTGTAGTCATCTACTTATTGGATCAGCATGGAGATGGTTAGTGCAGTGATACAATTGTTGATGAATATATATGAGAAGTAGGCTGAGGATAGATTCTCAAGGGAGACTGAGGAGGTAACTTGTAGCAATTTTGCAGTCTGAGTTCAATGGTGAAAGTAAGATTTGAACCACATGTCTGCTTTGATGGAGTCTGTGAAGGAGGAGGCATTGATAGACAGTATCAAAGGTTTTAGAGAGGTCAATGAATACTGAGAAGACTAGGAGAGTTCTATTTCTAGGTATTTGAAGTGTTGAGAAATGAGAGGAGAGTTGTGTTGGGAGAGTCAAAAGCCATGTTAGCATGGTGAGAGGAGATTGTGTTTAAGGAAGAAAACTGGTAGTTGTGAGTGGATTCATATCTCTAACATTTTTTGAGGGGATATAGAATAGATATGGGTCTAAAGTTAGAAATATTGAAGGATGGGCTACCTTTATGCAGTAGGAGGATGAAGGATTTTTTTTCCAAATTGAAGATAAATACACTTCTTGGATTGAGCTGTTAATTAAGATAGAGACAGGGTAAGCTAAGCTTTCAACTGCTAGTTTTAGTTATTCAGTGGGGTGGTTGCCTTGGGCTGTGTTGGTGATGACTTTTAGCTTTTAGAGGTACTGTTTGATGGTTTTGGTGAAGACTGATTTGCAGTCGAGAGTATTTTTAGTCTAGCATGTGGGAGCTGGAGAAGAAGTCTGTACTGTGGTTATAGTTTGAAAGAGTGGTGGGAGTCCTAGTAAGGTGTTTAAGTGCAAGCTACATTGAAGTCAGGGTCAGTAAGTCGACTGTTAGGTTGGGATGATTTGTCTGGGTTTCAAAGTTTAGAAATGGTAAACCAGAACACTTTGGGGGAGTTGATTTGGTGGTTCTTTAGAGAGTGGAAACATTTATTTATTTTTTTTCCTGAATTTATTTGGGCATTGGCATTATTCCATAGGTGATGGTAGTGCTGGTGGTAGTTTGTTGCCTTATCCTTTTGTCAGATATTCCATGCTTTATCTTATTTGCACATGACTTGTTTGGTAGGCAGACCGAGCCACGTGGCTAGGGCCATTTTTGACTTTTCTACCTGAGCAGGGCATGATAATTTAGGATGTTTAAAAAAAGTATTGTTAAAGTTGTGGACACCTTCATCTAGCAGTAGCAGCTTTAGTGCACTTCATTTGTAAGCCTGGAGAGGTAGAAGGAATGAATCCTCGTTGAAGTTAGATTCCTAACAGACTTGCAGCTTGCTGTCTTGCAGTGTTTAGATAGAACACCTGCATGACTGATGTTTATTGGGTTATTAGTTAAGATCCAGTTTTATATGTATGACGAGCCTCTGGATTTATTTGCCTAGTAATGGAGTTCACTAGAGTGAAGTTGAAAAGGTTTATACAGGGAGGTTGATTTATGAGGGTTTTGGAAGACCAGTTGATGTTTGTATCGTTTAGGATGATAGTTTCAGTTGTCAACTGGAGTATACCCAGGAGATCATTTCTTCCAGTATGCTACAGTTTCAGTCACTACAGGGTGTGATGTATAGGACTGTTATGCAAATTGATTTGGCATTGTTAATCTTTAGGAAGGAGATCAGGATTTCTGCTTTGGAGAAAGGCGGGAGTGATTTGTGGTATAGAGGAAGCTACAGCTTATTTTGGTAGAGGAGTGCAATGCCACCCGCTTTTCTTGTTTGTGCAGTCAGTGCATAGTAAGCTGTAACCAGGTGGCAAAATCACAAGAGGCAGTAAATATGAAAGGAAATACAAATTGTCAGTTTTGTGACCTAAAGGGTAGATTCCATGAAAATCCCATGTTTTCCAATACTCAGACAGTTCAGATTCATCTTTCTATGGCAGTTTTCTCAGAAAAAAATGGAAAATCAATGTCCTTGGTCCTTTCTTTCTACTGCATTCATAAGTACATTTTAGCCAGTAAGCAGGGGGGCACTACAGTATTAAGCGTGTAGGTTTTTCACAGTTCTATGATTTTCTTCAGAAAGTCATAATTTCATGCAGTTGACCATGTTACTAACATATTTGCTGTGTAGGAGCTGGTTGCAGAGTCTATGGCATTTGTCCTATTTCATCTGTTTATGGTGCATAAAGTATTAATGGTATCAAAGGAAGCTGCTCTGTGATGTGAAACTGTTGTCAGAGTGTTACATGTATATTGAATACTGATTCTTTAAGATTGCTGTTAAGTTACTTTATTTGGTTTTGGTTTCAGAATACTTTGACTTGCTTTAGAGTTAATTCAGTCTGTCAGAGGGCTTTTTAACAAAGATAGTGAAACAATATGTGCTAAAACAGATGCAAACTTTTACAGTTACCTTGAAGAATGAATTCTCAAATGCTTTGCATGACAAGAAAGGCCTCCATTATAGACGTTTGTTACTACTCAAATGATTTTTGATGCTTGTGATTCATTCAGATGGTCCAACTGATTAAAAAACTGAATATACCTCTTGGGGTTGGGTATAATAATTTGTTACGTATCTGATGTAATACTCTTTACTTACACAGCTTGGGAAACAAATGCACAGCTTTAACGTATGTTAGTGAGACCATGTATATTTACACAGTCATCTTTCAGTTGTGTAGACTGGATACAATTATTAAAAAGTGAATAGAGAAGATCTTATTTGCATTATGTTTGTTAATTTTAATGAACACTTTATTAAACATATCTACAAACAAAAACAGTAAATGGCAAAAGCATAATGCATACACATTGAAAACAAACCTTGGGGAGTACAAAGGAGAGGAGAAACATATAGTGGGAAGATTTTACTTATTATTTTTGAAGTGCATTGTACTCCAGACTTCAGTCAGGTGGGTGTAAAATCCAGTCCCCCACACTAGCAAGATTAGCAGTCATACTCAAAGACTGATATGGCTACCAGGTGCCTTCAAATGTATGGCCCCCATTTGTGGGAAAGCATATTTAAAAGTATTTTTTATTGTTATTTATTTTACATTTGTTTACCGGGATGGTCCGACTGGACATAGGTCCATTTATAGCGGAGGCCCAGGGTGAAAAGCTCCACAGCAGAGAACAAAACAGAGTAACAGACAGACAAGCACATATAAGCAATATTAGTGTATACAGATACAACATAGTTAACATAAAGTAGCACTGACCAGGAGAGCAACTTTTAAAGTTATAAACAATGAAGTGTATTTACAGTATGTATAATATGAAGGAAGATGTGTAGAATTGAAAAACAGTGAAAATTATATAATGCATGAACATAGCCAGGTATTCGTTAGATGTGATTTAAGTGAGTTTTTAAACTGTCTAATAGTGGAGGTAGAAGTCAGAGGAGGGGGTGGTTATTCCAGGCTTTAACTATGGTGTGAGAGAATAAAGCTTTCCCTGCAGTGTTATTAAACCCTAGAAATGCAGAGGAGTGATTTTTCAATACAGTAGAGTGGATGATTTGCTATGTAGTGAGTGAGTAGCTGGGGTTTTATCAGGATACGTTAGAATATTGTAGGCTATGACAGCTGGTGGTAAAGAAGTAGTTGTAGATGTTCGAGCCACTGTAGATCCCTTAGAGCTTGACAGTGATAGGTTCTGAAGGTGGAGTTGTTAGCAAACATGGCAATTTTATTATAACATGACTCAAGTCTGGCCAGATCAAGTTTTCTGATCTGGGTAAGAATCGGTCCAGCATACATTACAGTGGACAATAGATGTGTTTGGGCTACAGTGATCTGTGCCTTATCTGAGAGGAATTTTTTATGTCTATATAATGTTCCCATTTTTTGTGGACCTTTTTGATGGTTTGTGAAATATGGACATCAAAGAGAAGGTTTTTGTCAATTTCTACACTGAGGAGTTTGGTGTGGGCAGAAGGAGAAATGACAGTGACATTTTTGGATGTGATTGTAAAGGAAAGGAGGGTGGATTTAGATTTATTGGGGGTGAATAAAAGCAATTTAGTTTTGTTAGGGTTTAGGATAAGTTGGGTATCAATAATCCATCTTTCCACAGAGCTAAAGGATTCCTGAGTCAGTTGTTGTAGTGTGATAAGTGATGGTGCAGAGCAAATTAGTGTAGAATCATCCGCATACTGCATAACTGTGGCATGATGGGTGGAGGTATGTAGATTGTTAGTGAAAATAAAGAAAAGAAGTGGGCCTAATATTGAGCCTTGTGGTACACCTATGGTAGTTGGAAGTAAAGGGGATAGTTCACCTTGCCATTGGACAGATTGCTGCCTATCTGATAGATAGTTTTTGAACCAGGCAATAGTAGAAGGAGCAAAGGATAGGGAGGCCAGAGTGTCTAGTAGTGTGGAGAGCGAGATCATATCAAATGCTTTGGAGAGATATAAGAGTATAGCAGATACAAAATTATTGTCATTTCTTTGTTGGTTAACCAAGTTAGCAAAGGAGAGAAGAGCAGTAGTTGTGCTGTGATGTGGCCGGAAACAATGTTGTGCGGAGGTGAGGAGATTATATGTGTTCAGGAATTGCATAACTTGAGAGTGAATACATTTCTGAAGTAGTTTAGGTAAGTGAGATAGAATGGCAATGGGACGGTAATTTGAGAAATCATAGGAATTGCCACCTTTATGAAGAGGAATAATATATGAGACTTTCCATAGTTGTGGGATTTAGGCTTCCTATTTAGAACAGTTGATAAGGATAGAAACAGGCTAAGATAAGGATTCAACGGTTATTTTTAGGAAGTTAGCAGGTGGACTATCAGCTGCAAGGGTGGTAGGTTTTAGTTGTAGGAGGACGTTTTTGATTGTAGAGGTGGGAACGGGTGAGAGAGAGTAAAGGAAGGAATATTATAAGGACATTTGGTTGGGATATATGTATAGCTGTTGTTAGATAATTGAGAGGATAATGCTGGAATGGACTCAGTAAAATAGTGATTGAATTGATATGCTATGTCATTAGTATTATTGGTGGAGCTAAGAGCTGGGGTGGTAGTTTTGCCTGGTTTTAGTAGTTTTATTTGTAATATATTGTACCATTTCATATATACTTCCTTTGGGTACTAAGTCAGATTGCCATACTTATATTAAGTGAACCACAAATTGATGAGAAAAAAAGTTTCACACACCCTTTAGAGAAGTAGAATTGACTTGTATCAACACATCAGGGTAAAATTCATTATATTCACTGCTTTTCCCCATGGATTCATGGGTCATTTACTCTGTGTTCTGACAATCCTAATTAGTTCATTTATTTGTGTATTTTAAAAATGTTGTAATTTCTTTCCCCTTCCCCAGTCCCTTACCTCTGCTGGACCTGTCCAACGTCTCCTCTACCTACAACCATTTCTCCCATTCATTTCATCGGGCGTGAGGTTCAGGCATCCCCAGGCTGTGTGAAAGTCCTATAACCCCTGTTCATTCCTACAAGGAGAGCTCATTGAGCTCACTTGTTCCACCTCTGGCAGGTTAGCTGATAGGGAGCAGGCAAATTTCATGTCCAGTGGAACAGCCTATCTTGTCAGTCCCCGTGGAGTGATCTCCTCAGTGGTGCCCTTGAGCCCCACATGTCACTGCTCGCCCTTATGAAGCGTGCATGCTGCCCCACTTGATATCCTGTCCTGGGCATAAAGTCTGACAACAGCACCACTGAAATGAGTGGAAAAGATGAGTATAAAAGAAAAAAAATATTAAAGTAATAGTAATAATAAAAATGGATTGATAGAATGTATAGTTTCTGGGGAAGTAATAAGTGAAATATGTGATTTTTTGAGAGTGAGAATTAAAATATCACCCCATAGACTTTATCAGACATATCTTCGTGATTTTCCTGCTTTCAAAGTGGAGATTTAAGATTAGAAACAAGCACAGAAATAAAGCATTCAGTGAAAATTTAATACATGTTATTTTATATGTAAACCAGCCTTTGTTTATGTGAAAATCTTTAAAACAAGTTTAGAGGACATTAGACACCATATGATGTGGAGTGAGTGCCAGGTATACCAAAACAAACATTAAAGGAAGTCATTGTTTAGATAACCATTCTGTTAGTACATTAATAGACCTATTTTGGGGCATGATCTAAAATTTGGTCAACAGTCCACAAGTTGGGATTTAAGTTTCAGGATTTTTTTTTAATTCCTTTTCAAAAAATGGAGTATTTTTCTACTTTGCCTGTTGGTTTGATGACCTGTTTGTGTAATAGTGAGTGAATTAGAAGGGCTTGTACATTTGCAGTTGTCCTCTTAAGGAACCAGAAGTAAGCCACATGAGTTCCACCTTAAGTTAGTAATAAACAGGGGAAATATTAATGAATTGAATGATGCTCTTAGTTGTAGAGAAACCCTTGGCACCTTTTTGAGCAGAAATTCAAGACATTTGCACATGAATGTTATGCCGTTTAATTCTGAGTCTTTGATTGCTTAAACACATTAACATTAGTAATTATATACTGCTGTAGTAGAAGGCAACTGATAAAATCAGAGGCTATTTCAGGATTGGAAAAAACTACAAAGGGTAGGAAACTTTCTGCCATATTTTAGATAATCGAGTTCTAAATTATTTAGATGGAATATGAAGATGGAAGTGTTTACAGAATGCAGCACAGGTTCATAAGTAGTTATTAGGCGTGGGGTCTAGAGGACTATTCAGGGGCCTAGCCTAAATTTTCAGTTGCCCCAAAGCACCATCTTGTTAACTTACTCAAGGTCACACTGTCAGCAAAAGAGTGCTGATGGACTCGAGCCCTGTACTGCAGGAACTACAGCCCATAACCTTAACTTGGTGCCAACTGCCAGAGTGGCATGAGGTCCTGTGGTACAATTCTAGTTATAAAGTACTTGTTTTTTCCAAGCAGATATGTTTGGTTAAACAGCGGTCTGAAAGCTGTCAAATAAAACTGTAGTGCAAAAGTGAAGTAAACATGAAGAAATGTCAATTGGACTTAGGACCTCTTTGTGGCAAAAAGATTATCTGCTATACTGTCCTGGTAGACGATTTACGGATGAGTCAAGGATGTAAGGTTGTTATGACTTCGCTCCTGTGGGCCAGTAATCAAGAAGCCTTAATCCTCTCTACTGATACTGGAGAGGGATGTTCACTTGGAACAAAAATAGATACACACACTATTTCCAGATGCAGCTGTCTGCACCAAGAACAATTTCCCTTAAGAGCACATAGTGAACACACTCAGTCCGGGGGCTACGTTTCCCTCTCTCTCTCCATAGGTTCATAGGTAGGTACTAGGTTATCTGCCCGAAGGCATTTATAAGCCTAGCCGGAATTGTGCTGGCTTTTGCCGCCGTCTTAGATTAGTTCCCTGTGCCTCTGTCCAGCAGAGCCATTGAAGTGATCCCCGGAGTAAACTTTCTATTTCCCATCCACTCGTCAAGGTTTCTCTTGAAGAGTGTTAGCAAGGAACTCTGCCTAATGTAGACTAGAATCTTGTTCCAGAGCATGGGAAGTCTCTGGGACAGGAATCTGTCCCTCCAGTATGTCCTATTTATTGTTGTGAGGTTTACATCCCTAAGGCATGTGGCTCCAGGGGATATGGTTTTCTTTAGGTGGAACATGTCCATCAATTCTGGGTTGGACATGGCCTTGTATGTCAGGCATAGATCACCTCTGAGTAGGTGTTATGCAACCGAGTACAGATGGAGTTTCTTCAGTTGAGCTGCATAGGGCATCTGTTTGAGGCCAGTGATCCTCTTGGTGAGGTACTTCTGTGGTCTTTCCAGCAGTTGCAGGTGTCTTGTAAGGTACATCCCAAATGGGGCATTGTACTCTATGATGGGTCTGATGAGTGATGCGTAGAGGGGCACAATGACCCCATTTGATCTGGATGCAAACCCTTTTGTGATTAGGTGGCCCACATAGAAGGATTTTCTAACCACTTTGGCAATGTAATTATCAAAGGAGAGATTACTATCTACTTGGGTCCCCAGATCCCGTATTATATCTTCCGTATTACCTATGAGGTAGTTTGTGGGTACTTTGTATTTTCCAATGGGGATGACTATGCACTTTTTGGCATTTAGCTTGAGGCCATGGTTTTGAGACCAGGTATCTGTCTCAGTGAGACCCTTTTGGAGGATGTCTGTGTCAGCTGGAGAGTCAGTTATAGTCCCTAGTTTGCAGTCATCTGCGAACTTCGTCAGCCATAGACCTCCTGTGCTTGCCTGTACCTCTGAGAAGTATATGCCAAACAGGAGATGTCCTAGGACGGAGCACTGAGGAATGCCACTTGTAACTGGTTTAGAGTCAGACCTAGCTCCCGCAACTCTTACCATGTGGGTTCTGTCTGTGAGCCAGTTGGCAACCCATCTCTTGATGTAGGGGTTTATGTTCAGGCTGGTGAGCTTGTCTATAATACCAGAATGGGGAATGGTGTCAAAGGCCTTTCCGAGGTCTAGGTAGGCTGGTAGGCTGTGTGGACCACCTTTACCTCATCTATAACCTTGGTAACTGTCTCAAAAAAGTCCACCAGGTTTAGGAGGCATGATCTGCCTTTAAATATAGCTGAACTGGGTAGGGTCCAGTATTTGGAGGTTCCCATTGTCTCTGTTAATGGGTTCCATGATGATGTGCTCCATAGCCTTGCAGACCAAGCTAGTCAGGCTTATAGGGCAATAGTTCCTGAGGTCTGTTGTGGCTCCACCTTTGTGGAGTGGAATAACCATTTCTGTGTGCCACTCTCTGGGCATGTAGCCTGTGGAGAGGCTGAGAGTTTGAACAGTGTGTTTAGGTGAGGGGTTAGTAAATCTTTGAGCTTGTGTAGGATGCAGCCTGGGACACTGTCCGGACCAATTGATGCTGTGTTTTTGGCTTTGGAGCGGGCTGTTTTAACCTGAGTGTCTGATTTTAGTGGTACTACATTCTTCTGGTATGGTTATGGGCCCTTTTGGGGGTGAAGTTTGCACTGAACCTGTCTGCCAGGATGTTGGCGATATCGGTCGGTTCAGTGTATTTTGTGCCATTCTGCACTAACTCCGAGCAGATCTGAGAATTGCCACTTAAATTCTTGACATAGCTAAAGAATGCCTTGTGGTTATCGTTGGAGTCCTTGGCAATTTTTCTTTCGAAGCTAGCCTTGGACGATTTTATGAGGGATTGTAGTTTCCTGCTGATACTAATCAGGGATGTCTTCCCTTCTTGGGATTTTACTCTTTTCTGTACTAGTTTCCTCCTTCTGTTGTATAGCTTGTTTATGGCAGGGGTCCACCAGACTGGTTTCCTTTTCTTGGAGGAGTGAGTCTTAGTTTTGCTTGGGATAACACGATCCATGCATTCTTGTAAGTGCCCGTAGAGTGCATTAGTAAAGGATTTTGCAGTTTGGGCAGCATTATCCTTTAGCATGGAGGCTTTGAAACATTCCACCTTGGTCTTGAGTAACGTGAAGTTTACTTTTTAAAAGTTTTTCACAGTGGTTTCTTTGACTGGGGGTGGGGACAGAATGTGGATATCCAGTGTGATTAGTTTATGGTCAGATCTAACCAATGAGGGGTTGACCTCTGGTGTGGAACACCAGTCTCCCATGTTGGTGATGACCAGGTCCAATATGTTGTCACCTCTGGTGGGGGTGTTGACCAGTTGATCCAGGGTGTTTGAGTTTATAAATTCTAGGAAATGTTGGGCAAGGGAGTTAGTACTTGAGTAGTTCTCCCAGTTAATGTTTGGGTAATTGAAATCATCCAATATCAGGGTGTTTGGTAGGACCTTTATGTTTTCCAGTGTATCCAGAAATGTGGAATGGGGGTCCTAGGACATGGTGGGTGATCTGCAGCAAGCTACAATTTGAATTGCAGTTTTGCCCATTGTTAGTTGCACGTGGATGTAGCATCGTGCTGTGCCGCTAACCTGGAGGTGTGGGTATCCTTGATGATTATGGATACGCCCCTGCCTTTTGTATTTCGGTCCGGGTTTTGTGGCCGAAATGTATGGTATGAGTTGTAGCCTGGTTGTGCTGGGGTGCTCTCTGGTTCCTTAAACCAGGTTTCTGTTACTGCACATGTATTGATTTTCTCCATACTGAGGAGTGCCTTGAGTGCATGCATTTTGAGATTTAGACTTCTGGCATTGAGCATTACCCTCAGTTTTTTGTTACTTGTGCTATTTACTGTGGTGGGTTGGTCTTTTGAGCCTTGCTTAAAAAAGGTACTATGGGGGTGGCAAGAGCCTTGGCCAGTATTTGAAAGCCTAAGGGTGACAGGAGCAAGCTGTCTCTAGTGAAGCAGCATGGCTTGTCGAGCATGTCATTCCAGGCTGACAGACACTGGATCCCCTTTGAATGACACCAGAAGCTTAGCCAATTGTTGAAATTGATAATTTTTTTCTTTATACCGTGGTATAATTCTTGGTGAGGGCAGGATGCTACTCAAGGTCAGGGTCATACTGGCCTGGGCTACATGATCAGAGAGCTCTTCCATGTCTCTTTTCATGTAGTCCAGGAAGGTACAGCTCAGGTCATTCACACCAACATGGACAATGACAGAGTCATATTTATACTTGTTCTGGAGTGACCTGAGTGCTTGTGGTATGTGGCAGATCCTGACACCCAACAGGCCGCTAACAGTAACCTTCTCCTTGTTCAGCCTAGTGAGTGGGGCGTTAGTGTGCCTGACTATAGAGTCACCTATTACTATTGTGTTGGGTATGTTATTTTGCCTTAAGGGCTGTGATTGCGTGGCACACTGGTTTTGTGAAGTATGTGTTTCATGGTTTGTGTTGGGGGGTGGAGGTTGCTTGGTTGTCTGCTTTGGAGGTCTCTGTTGCATTTGCAGATTTTTATTTAGAGCCTCCGAGTATGTTTTCATATATTTATGTGTGTTTTTTGCTGGTGCTGGTTTCATAGGACTATCTGAGACTGGTGGTGTGATGCAGGTAGTTCCCTTCTCCTCTTGACTGTCTGGTCCAATCTTGGGTTGAGAGAGCTTAGCCTCCAGTTTGGCTGTATAATTGCATCTCTCGCATGTATTAGTGTTTGGCGGTAGAGGGTTGTCTGTGTACATGAAGCAGTTGTAACACTGCCTCAAAATTCCCAGATTCACCGGTTGGACTGGAGAATACACCTGAAACTGCCCTTTGGACATTTTTTTTATAATAATTATTATATATAATTTTAAATAAAAAAAAAAAATTCACCAGTTCGACTGGAGAGTACACCTGAAACTGCCCTTTGGACATGCCTGGATAGGTACAGTGAACTTATTTACTGATTGGCTGGTAAGATCGAATAGAGAGCCTTGTCCGTCTCTACAGTATAGGGGGGTCTAGTGCTAAGGTTTATTAGTGCTTTCTATGAGTTTAGAGCAAGTGCCGGGCTGAGAAGTGAATGGTTTGAGTGCTTAAGTTGAAAGTTTTCTAGATCCAAGGGAAAAATTGAAGAGTAGACTTTGTGGAGCCGGGAATAGTTATACCCTAGTTAACCTGCACTGCCCGGCATGCAAAACCCCGCAAATGCGGGTTTTATAGCAGGGAAATGAAAGAGATAGAAATTAGCCCAAAATGGCCAATAAACTACTAATTTCTGGGCAGAAACCACTTTTCCAGGGACAGATAAGCTGCTCAAAGCTCCCCTCTCTCACAGGTGAACAGAGAAACTTCCTTCTATCCAACTAAGGTATGGGCAAACACAGAAACTTGTAGCACAGCCCTGAATTCAGCACTAACCTGAAAACTGGACTATACTAGCTTAGAAAGGCGGGAAAACAAGTATGTATATATATATAAATATATATATATATATATATATATATATATTTTTTTTTTTGTTTGTTTGTTTGTTTTTGTTTTTGTTTTTGTCAGAAAATAAAGCAGATACAATCAAAAAAACACTTTAAATGCACAAAAATGTGTATCACACTCCAGTCCCCTAATAAGACTCCCCACTGGCACAGCTGTAGAGTTGAGTCCTCAGCTGAGTGTTCTAAGCCAAGTCCTCCACCACCCTCTCTGTGAAACTAGTGCTCTGTGTCCCCGCCCCTGTAGTTGACACACACACACACACACACACACACACACACTCTTTGAGATTTAATTTTCACACACACACACACCTGGGAAGGCTGGCACAGATTTACTAGCTATGCCCCTTCTGCCCAGACTGTAAGGTAGGTACAGCCACCAGAACACTCCAAATCCAGGTACTCTAAGGCTCTTCCAAGGGTTCCCAATTATACTGAGTAAAATTAATGCTAATACAAATGGTAGTGTTTGACCAATGCAGCAAGGCTTTCAGGAGTGGCTATAGTTTCACCAAATAAATATAAGTATTCCCAAAGGTTAAAATATTCTCTAAAAGACCAGCCACAATGAAAAGTTTAAATATATTTAATAATAAATAATCAAAGAACATGAAAATACTAAATATCTATTTACAGTAAACACCAGCATTTCAATCACAGGAAATATTAAAAATAAAACAGATGAATAGATTCACACAGATATAGGAACACAGTACTTAACTAATCTCACTATATTTTCCTGACTGAACTAAAGAATTACTGTTCCCTGATTACTTACTACAACAAGGCAAGATGAAGTGGGTGATTGGTCTTCCTGCTTTGTCAGGTTTCAAAACTAGACTGCTCAAAACATCTGTCTCATCTAGTATTAAAACGTCAATTCAGTGCTAGATTACAGAATGACATCACATACATGTGGTCATCTGACTCTCTTTCCCATACTACCTCTTTTGCTGGTAAAATGAACCAGAATTTAGCATATATGCGTTAAGATGCACACAGAGCTTTGCTGAGATGTGTTCTAGCATCTGGAAACTATAAAACCATTTCAAAACTTCCACCCTTCCAAGGTAGCAATTAATTCACTAGTAAGGACAATACATTAGGATTCATAGTCCTGGTTTTCACAGACATTTCATCTCTGGCTGCAATCAGAACTGTAAGATACAATCTTTATGGCCTAAACCAAGTAATTTAATTTCAGACAATTTTTCAGAGTTTGCTGGACTGAGATTAACATCTCCTCTTCAAATATCCTCTGTTGCAATATACTTATTTCAACAGCTGCAGTACAGTCTGACATACATATCTATTTATTTTCTACCCAGCAGGAGCTACTGTTGGTACATTTTTAACACAAGCAGCTTTACAAATACATATTCAACACAATCACCTGTACAAATCAGTTTGATATGCAAATGACATATAATTCTTTACAAAACTCCAGCTAGCTATGATGGCATATGTTACACATCCACTGCCATACTCCTCCTAGCATAACTGGTACTACCTGACATCATTACAGTTGTAGTCATTCATCAGTCACATAAGTAGCCATTGTAGTTTGCAAACGTGCTCCTTAGGATAGTTTGATGGCAAAAAGCTTATTTGCCATACTGTCCTATTAAACAATCACAGCCTTAGCAATCTTTAGAAGGCTGATCCTTAGACAACTGAATTCAGAACTGAATCTATGCTAATATCTTAGTAAATGTAGAATTACTTTTTATATTCTTTATTATTTTTTTAAGAAGGTTGATTGAAGCAGGAAGTGAGAAGTTAGATTCCTAGTTGTCTAAGACCGGAATAACTTCTCCTTTTGTAAGAGCAGTTACAATTTATTATTTTTGAGTAGTAGGCCTTGTGACAAAGGAGGTACTGCCAGCACAGCTATCTGGAATTTTGTAAATAATTATATGTCATTTGTGAATATCAACTTGATTCTTATAAGATGTCTGTGTTATAAAGGTATTAGAGCTGTATGTCATATAAGATGGTTTGTACAGACGTGTGCTGAAGAGGTATTTTACAAAGTGCTGTTTGAAATGTATCCACAGTGTACCCTACTGGAATAGAACAGAAATGTACATACACTGTTGTAGCTGTTTAAATGTATATCTTTTAACAGGGGAAACTGGAATACAAAAGGTTAACTCGCAAAACTTCAGAAAAGTAGCTGAAATTAAATTACTTTATGGCCGGGCCTTAAAAAAAAGATGTTATCTTTTAGTTTCAGTGCAGCGACAGGCACAATGTCTGTGCTGAGAAGTTTTCTGTATTGTCTTGGAAGTGTGTTTTTGTTTTATGACTTCCAGATCTGCAAAGATCAGAGGAAAAGTTCTTGTGTATGTATTTTCGCAGGTAGATGCTAAATACTGATAGCTTTCAGCAATGGGGGGTTTACCTGGTATAGAGTCAGATGACAAGAAATTATGTCATTCTGCAAGCTGTCCCAGCAGTAATATTTGAGATATTAATTTAAGAACTCTCTGGGAAAGACTCAGCATTCTGTATTCTGTCTTTGACCTGACAACATCAGCTAGAGGATCTGTTCACCACATTTGCCTTGCTGCTGTAATTAAGTAAGTGTACTAGGGTATAGTATAATTCTCTTAGATAGAGTCAGGAATATAGCAAAGCTTATCTTAGATATTTTTCTTTATTTATTTGAGACTGTCCTGCAATGTTATTTTAAATATTTCCTATGATTTTGAACTCTGATGTCACTGTAATTAAATTCTGAGTGTTTTCTTGTTTTTTTAATAGTTATTATTAAATATATTTAATTAATTGTGGCTGATCTGTCTAGATATATTTAAGTTCTGAGAGTACTTGCATATTTATTTGTTGATTCTGTGTAAGTCACTCCTAATAGCCTTGCTTTTGGTCAAACTACCATTTGTATTTGATAGTAACATTACACAGTTAGATTGGATACCCTTTATTATGGGTCTTAAAGTGACTAATAAAGAGTTGGCTGGTGGCAGTAATAATTACCTTTTAGTCTGGGCAGAAGGGGACATAGCTAGTAAACCTGTCCCAGCCTTTCCCAAGTGTGTGTGTGTGTGTGTGTGTGTGTGTGTGTGTGTGTGTGTGTGTGTAAAACAAATCTACAAGAGTGCGTGTGTCAGCTACTTGGGCAGGGACATGAAGCACTGGTTGGTCAGAGACGGTGGTGAAGGTCTTGGCTTGGCCACTCAGCTGAGATCTCAACTCTATAGCTGTGTCAGTGGGGAGTCTTATTGGGCATCTGGAGAAAGAGGCCAAAACCAGCCCCAAACTGATTGTGGTCTCTGTGTGCTCTTAAGGGAAATTGCACTTGATGTAGAGACCTGCATCTGGAAATTGTGTGCGTGTGTATACCTGTCATCCTCCGAATGTACGTCCCCCACTGGTGCCAGTGGTAAGGATTGATGCTTCTTGATTATTGTTGCCAGTGTTGGGGCATCACAGGCCTTTATACAATTTATACAGTTTATTCTTTTTGAGTAGTAGGCCTTTATACTAGAAAAGCAGACTGAGTAAGTACATTAAAAAAAGTCTGAGCAGTGAGGGAGTCAATAAGAGTTCTGGAATGAAAATATCTAATCTAGAATTTCCATAAGTAACCAACCAATAAATATTCTTATGTATTTATATGAATGTCAGGGACACTAATTTATGACTTTTAAAAATGAAATTTCTTTTTATCCACTGAGTTCTGGGAATTATACCCATGACTTCTAAATGTAATTTCCAGTCATTAGAGTGATCTCATAATAATTTTTTTAGTGCATTTGTATCTATGTAAAACTAAAATAGTTTATAGGTCAAGTAAAGCAATCTGACAATGATATATGTAAATACGAGAAGGAATGCAGATTATGATAAATGTGTGTCTTTAAAAAACAAACTTTAAAAAAAAGAAACCCTCTTGATTTTAAAGTATGGTACTTTGGAACATCAGGGACTCAACAAGGAATGTAATTGAAAATATGTGATTTAAATTGTATGATTAATTGATTAATTATCTTATGCAATATGCTGTGTTTAAGTAAAGAGTGTTTTGTAGTGTTTTTACTCTTGGAAGGCTGTGGAAGCCAAGGTGCTAAATGTTTCATTACATTTGCTTACTTCTTGGATCAGTGGTCTTGGTGGTATTTTATTATTTTATTTTTTGCCTTTTTTAAGTTGTACTTATGGTAAATATGCTGTCTGGAATAAAATGTCAAATTCCATGAAAATCTCATGCTTTTTTCAATATTCACACAGTTCAGATTCATGATCTTGTTATTTTTCCTGGAAACATAAAATGATATTAAGGTCCCAGGTGAAAATGCTTAAGTGGAACGGAGAAATAAACTGATCTTGAACTAACTTGTGTATAATTCTACGCTAATGAACTATGAGTCAGTTGATGGGTGCATTAACTTTGGTAAAAAAAAAATAAAATAAAATAACAGAGCAGCATTGTTTTGAAGGTCTGTATAATAAAAACTTTACCTGAATAAACCATTCTTTTTCTGGAAATCTGTTTATTTGTTGTTTTTCATTGTTTTTTTTTTTTATTTTGTATTGAGCACCAGAGATTTGACTCTTATTTTATCATTTATATTTTACCGAATGATTATTTACAATATTTCAAATATTTTAAGGTCATACTCATACACTCATAGATATCTTTTTACAAGTCTAGTAGTAATAATAACAAAATAAAATAAAATACATACAAGCAAATAAATAGATTCCCCCCCTTTATTTTTGATTTTAAGGCTCGAGAAAGATATTTATAGTATAATTTCACTCACGACTTTAGATCAAAAGAAAGTTATTGTGTAGACTTAGCAGTAGATTAAATCTAAGGCAAATGTAATACTCTCACTGTGAAAATCAAAGCTCAGCCTCCATTGTCACAATCACTGAATAAATAAGGAAAGTGATGGATCGGGGTTGAGGGGGGTGGCTTTTAACAGATGAACAGAATGGCTGGCACTGATTCAGCTCTGTGTTACATAGTTACTGTGAAAGGTCCCAAACTAGCTTTCAGTCTCAAGGTCATATGAAAAAGAAGGGTATGGATGGGAAAGTGTAGAAGAAGATAATGATTGCTACTGGTTTAACATGCCCATCAAGTCAGAAAAAAATGAATTATGATTGCTAAGTGTGTTGGATAATACATGTGGAATACAGTGTCTATTGATGCTGGCTGGTAATTATCCACTCAGCTTTAAAACAGAAATTAGCATTTCCTTGCTCTGTGCTAGGCTGCTGAAATAGCTAGCAGCAGCCATCTACCAGATTCAACAGTCCTCATCACAAGGTGCTAATTATAATTTCCGTCACCTATAATATTAAGTCTCTCCAATTGCTGTTGTTTGCTTTTCTTGAAATAGTAGATTATAGACTCTGTATCAGTATTTTAGCATTAATGTGTTTGCATAATCCAAAGAATTTTTCCTCAGGTAAATGGCTGTTGGATGTGTGATGGGGAAGAGAGTTGTAACTTAGAATATATACTTTGGGTGTGTAATGAGTTGTCAGAATTCCGTACAGAGTACGCTGCCAGGAATACTGGCTGAACAAATGAATGCAACTAAGGAAATTATTTTTTTGAGCTGGGATACAGGATTTGAATTGCCTATAGTAAGGCATTGTTAAGTGTATTTCTGGCAGCTGCCAAAAAAGCAATTAATAGAAAATTGAAATCAAAATCTAAACTAACAATACTTAAAGTAGTAAATATTGTAACAGAGGTAAAAATGGCAGGATGTGGGATCTTTAGAAAAGGATTACATTACGTAGAAAAAAAATTGAAATTTTGGGAACAATACATGCCAAGAAATGTTTTGGAGGAGGAATGAGGTTTAAGAGAAGGCATGAATTGAATAATTTATGTAATGTTGCTTAGATTTTAGGATATATAACAGTATATATGATGTGCAATGTTTGTAAATGTCAACTTGTTAAATATGGTTTGATTATTTATATATAAATGTAAGCTTGCCTATGTCACAACTGATAATTCAATACAGATGTTTTAAAATATGTATTTTATCATTAATTAACAGACCTTTAACTATATCCTATGCATTTATTTGCTGCTGGGCAATTGCCTTTCTTTGTTCATTTATTGTAGTCGCTGAAAAGAGGCTTATTTGGTCCAAGTCATGTATTTGATCTAAATAATTAAATATATAAGTAGATAAGTAAAAAAAATAAGTAAAAACATAGCAGTAGCAGCATTTATAAGGTTAATTTTGTTTTACAAAAAAGTTTGGAAATATAAGAGTTTTCCTGAACATTGAGCATTTGTTTCCTTTAAAAGCTATGTTTAATGGAGCACACTTCCTTTTTACAATAGCAAACGCAGTAGAATATTAGTGTAAGAATGCATGAAATATATGATACCTGTTCAGGTATCTTCATAAATTTGCTGCTGCTTGATGGTAAAGTTTATTCTTTAAAATGTTAGATATTTGTTTTTCTTCCTTTCACATTTAGTGAGTTTCATAGTTTGGTATACTTGTGTAACACAAGGCAGAATTTAACATGTATTCTAACAAAACAAATACTTTTGAGAGCACAAATTCAAGTGGTGCTTGGTCCAGGCTCCTGGGCATGTGCCAAAGTGTAAGCAAATAATTTCACATTCCTGTGTCTCTTCAATAAGAAAAAAATTACAATTTTGCGATTGTTTTCCCCACAATTGTTTGTATTTTTTACTTGTGTTCTTTGTCTGAATGTCGGTTTATAAATCTGTTAAGACTTCTTCGTGTGGGCAGCATGAGACAAGGATAGTAGCACATCTTCACTGCTCTGCTACAAAAATATATATTTCTAACAGGAGATTTTTTGTTTGAATAATCCTAAGCAGTTCAAACTTGTGAATTCAATAGTCCTTTGTGCTATAAAGTATTATTTAAGAAAAAATTAAAAAATGTAATAGTTTTCCTCTCAAAATTGTATAAAAGTAATTTCCTTCACAGTATCCAGCAGCAACATGAGCTACACTATGGCAGCACTTCAGGATTCTTCATGTAAGAAAGAACTTTAATAACTTTTGTCTCATATTCAAGAATTATCATTAAAAATGGACAGATTGGAAAAAAAAATGATGATTTTAAGAAAGATTGTTCCAAACAAATGAAACAAATTGAACACATTTATGAGGCTCTTCAGGTACAGACAAATCAGATCTCTGACATCAATGAATCCCTTAATATTATGGATGGAAGGCTAAATTAAGGAGAAAACAACATTGGATTTTTGTTGCAGAAAAATAAAATCTTGTCAGTTAAAATAGATCACCTTGAAAATAGACCTCAAAGGAATAATATTCTTATATTTGGACTTCCCGAAGGTACTGAAGGTAACAGTATGATTTCTTTAACTGCCTGGCTTCCTAGGACTTTAGATCTCCATGAAGCTCTCTCTTTTGGGCTAGAGAGAGCACACTGGACCCTAGGTAAACCTGCTGTAAAACCTGGTTCTTCTTCAAGATCTATACTGGTGAAATTTATTTTACCTCAAGACAATGAATTGGTACTTAAAACTGCATGGGTGGAGTCGCCACTTAAATATATTGAAATATTGTGCATTTTGACAATGATTACTCAACAACTGTTGTTGTTGTTGTTGGTGGTCTTTCGGCTTTTCCCGATTAGGGGTCGCCACAGCGGAACTCCGGTCTGCTAATGATTGGCAGTTGGTTTTTATGGTGTTGAGTTGCCAGCCCGACACCCAACCTTCAACGAAGGCACGACAGTGATGGCAAAAAGAAAATTCCTTTCACTTATTAGACAAGAAACAAGTAAAATTACCTTTATTGTTCCTGGACAGACTAAAGATTTTCCTTACAAATGGGGTTAAACTCTTCAAAGATCCTGACTGTGCTTTGTCATTTCTACAAACAAATAAAATTCTTGAACAAACAGAACAAATGGATTGGACTAATATATCCTTGAAGGGGCATATAGATTAATGGATGCAAGATAAGTGAGAGAAAATAAGGGAATAATGAAGAACTTTTCCTTTTTCCTGTTCCGTTTCTTCAGTCCTTATTTACAAGGAAAGTAATGTGATTTTAAAGCATGTTTATTTTTTCTTTTTGTAAACAAGCACAATTTTAGTTTTCAGTAAACGTTTAACAGTAAAGCAAGAAACAATAACATACTCAGTTACAGCATAAGTAAAAACTTGACTACAAGCAAGTAGACTGCGTATGAAAGATATTTTATCTCTCTTTTTCTGCATTATACTTGTTTATTTTACAGTTAATTGACTATCTTTTTATGAGTTGGAACAAAAAGTTAAACATTTTAACAGAAACGTTCAGTATTTATATTAATATATAGACTGCAGCTTTCTATATGAAATTGTATGCTTAGAAGTTACAGCATCTTTTATTTATGAAATAGAAAAGACTGCAACATGACATATAGTTGAAACCACATTTGTTTATTTTATATAGTTGCTATTACAGGCTTGAACACAAAATATATCTTTAGTACAATCTTGTTTTTCTTGATGCTTTTGGGAAAAGTAACAGCAGTGTTAATTTGTATCTGTTGCTTTAACAGTGTATTATACAAAACACCACCACCATCACTTTAATATAAAATTAATAGAAATTATCCAAAGTAAACACTTGCTAGAGTATTATTTACAAGGAAGCTTTGTTGAACTAATAATTGCATTCTAAGGCTGCCTGGAAAGCCAATATACAGTCTTAGATAATAAGCAATTGTTTTTGCTAGACACAATGAAATGTGAGGAGTGAGTGGGATGAATATAGTTGTTAAAGAAGTGTATTTTATGGTTATTTAGTTAAAAAGAGGTTTTAGTGTAGTAAGCAACTTTAAAACTCTCTACATGAGTGAAAAATCGAGCTTGGTGTTGTATGTAATGAAAATTATTGTTAATTGAGGGCTGTACTTATGAGAAGAGCTTCAGTGTGGTTTAGAAATGAAGCTCCATTCTCTCAGGCTCAAACTTTCTTCTGTCACTGTAGTATGTGAAGCTTTTGAGGTAAAAGGTCTGAGATAACTTGAAATTCCCACTCATACTGAAAGACTAGAACTATTCAAGCTTGGGTGTTCTGGTTTGACAGGCAGCAATTTAAATAAAAGGCAGAACCTTCTGGATATGCATTAGATCAAATTTCACTAACAATACATAGCTGTACAAGCCAGCATGGCAGAAAGAAAGTTAATATCATATTACATAAAGCATGAAAGCTTATAACTGAAACAGAAAAAGTATATATTGTTCAAAGGTATGTTTGATGCAAATGTAGTATTTAAAGTTTTATTTTTATGGCAAAATATATAAGTATAGAGCATATTGATAAAACACAAATGTTCCAAAGAAATAAAAATGCTTGTGATTTAGTAAATCATAGTCTGTGTATTCACTGTGAAATACTTCTGTAACATCTTGTAGTAAATGTAGAAAACAGTATAGAGCCCAATTGAATTAAGCACTTCCATGTAAAGTAAAATAAATTCGGGAGCTGGACGACAATGGAGATTGTGGACATGGTGATGGGGCCAGGGCCATTTGTTTGTAAGGTGAACACTTTCTGTATGATTAGAAGTTATTTAAGTTAAGCTGTCAATGATTGTCTTCATAAAAGTCTGATGAAGCGTCCCTTTATGGATGTGTAGGCACTTGTTTTGTGGTGAGCATTTTTGGTTGTGTTGCCGTGTTTGGGGTCTCTACGTTGTTTGGTTCTGAAATCTTGTAACAAACACTTATTTGCTTTAATATAATCTCATAATGAAGGAAAGTAAAAGAATTGAAAAGAGATATGGTTTCATGTTATGCCACTTTATAAACTTGTTGAGTAGCAGTCATGTAGAATCTGTGATACTATCTAAGTTTTCAAAATAATACATAGACATGTAGCAATACAAAGAGATGTTTTGCATGTTGTTCTTTAATCGTTTTTTGATATATGCAGTTAGGAAATGTTTTTTTTTTTCTTGGTAAATAGGTCTAAAAATGAAACGATTGCTCTACTTGTTTATGTTACTAAAGACTCCTAGGATACAGCTGTACTTTTAGCTAATTGTTATTAGAGTTCTATATATTTGTGGTAGAGTGGATTGGCAGGTATCTTTCTTCTCACTCTTTGTCATAATATTGGATTAGTTGGTTTGTTTGGATGGTTAGACTATTCAAGCATGGAGTGTTAGACTCCATGAGGGGTAGAAGGGATTTTAGAAGTAATTGTTTTATGACAATCTTACTTGTTGCCTTTTTACAAGTGTCCACAAATGTAATGATTTTGTTCGTAGATATACTCTCAATATTTACTATTTGTATGAGCATTAAGAAGCAGTTCTTTATAAACAGAGCATCATTATCTGTGAGAAATAAGTACATGTTTATGATCAGTAGGACAAATGGCATTTATTAACTGTATTTCTATAAATGTTCATGGATTAAAGGGCGGAAGCTAGAGAGGTAACTTAAGTAGATATGTGAAGCTGTTTAATTCTCAGGTTATCTTTCTACAAGAAACACACTGATTAGCAGAATATATAAACAGACTTAGTACAAAGCGTTACATTATACTATCATGTTAACAACATAATAAAAAAAGGGGAGTAGCTATTTTATAGAAGAATTCTTTACCTATTCCTAAAGTTGTGGTAAAATATCAAGATGATAAAGGTATGTTTTGTACTGCTGCTATAAAATATAATAAGAAGATATTTACTCTTATTAATGTGTACTGGGTTACAGGAATAGGAGTCAAGACAGTCGATCAACATTTAGAGCAAGTAAGTTATTTTGGCAGGAGACTTTCACTGTATATTATCACCAAGTGATACTAATAGAAATAGTAAAAGGAAAATTCAGCCATCTGCAAAAAAGTTAATGAAATTTACTGAATTATTTCATCTTACAAATATAAAAGAATTTTCAGAGCCAAGTTCATTAACCTTTATGCATTACTCTCTTAGGCATAGAACACAATTCAGAATAGACAGAGTTTATATCTCTAATGAATTAGTAGACAGGCTGGGTAAAGTTAAGACTGTAACTTGCCCATTTTCAGATCATAATGCAATCACTTTTGAACCATCTTTGAACTCTAATAATAATGTTAAGATAAGCAGAATACCAGCATATATAACAGGTTTACAATAATGTAAACCCTGTTTTCGTAAAGAAATTTCCTCCTTTATAGAAATTAACAATGCAGTGGATATTTTAGAAATCTATATATGGAACACATTAAGCATATCTGTTTGGTAGCATCAATAATTGGTTATCAAATAAAAAGAAGCAATGGGACAAAGAATTACATAAAATACAGAAAACAAACTTGATAAGTTTAAGTCAGAAAACCAGAAGAATAAAAATAATAACATAGAAGAGATTGATAAGCTAAAGGACAAATAGTTGGGAATTTTAAATCATAAAACCAAAATCAGTCTTGAGACTTTTAAGATAATTAATTTTTCTGTCAACTCAAAGTCTATGCACAATCTAGCCACCAAAACAAAATTACTCAGTAAATCCAGTCACATAAAATAAATCTATTCACAGAGAAATAAAAGAAAAGTAACAGAAATAGAAAATATTCTAAAGGAATTCATGGATTATTACAGTGAAACTAATCAGAATAATATATTAATAGATCCAGAAAACATTTATTACAAAAAATATAGAAACTAGACTATCAGATGAGCAAATGAAATTAATTGACAAACAGATTTCTATGCCTGAACTTCAAACTCAAATTTTTAAATTGAAATCTAATAAAGCACAAGGTGATGATGGAATTATAACTGAACTTTACAAGCTGTTCCCTAAAGGAACTCTACACATATTACAAAAGTTTTTTTTCCTACAGTTAAGGACTTAACTAAAGTTCCCCCTTCTTGGAAATATACCCTTATCTCTCCAATTTTAAAAACCGGCAAGGATCCTCCTCAGTGCTCTTCATACAGACCCATTTCACTTCTAAATATGGATTATAAACTATGCATGGCAATTCATGCTAACAGACTGAAACACATTCTTCCTTCTATGAGTGATTAAGATCAAACAAGGTTTATTTTAAATAGAAACGCCTATGATATTAAAAAAATAATTACAATAATTGACTTTGCAAATAACACAAATGAAAACTTAACATTAATGAGTCTTGATGTAAATAGTGCTTTTGACTCGGTCAAATAGAAATATCTTTTGCTAGTTTTAGAAAAATACAAGTTTTTTTTTAACTTTGCACGTCTTATTACTCTTCCCTATACAGATTGCTTTGCATATGTCAATGTAAGTACTTTCACATCTGATTCTATACAAATATTAAAAGGAACTAAACAAACCTCTTCTTTTTACCCTAGTTAAAGAACCTTTTGCTAATTTTATTAGATCAAATACAGATATAAAAGGTATTAACATAACAGAGAATTCAAGTTCTAAAATTCAGTTTACAGATGATGTCTTATTGAGATTGAATGATAATAAATTGTTATCTACAACTTGTTTAGCAATGGAACTATTTCAGAGAAAATCTGGTTTAACATTTAATGATGACAAAACAAAAAAAAATACTGATAAATATAAATAAGAATAAAATCCCAAACGAGTTCCCTAAATATATTGTTAAAGAAAATAAAATGAATTAGTTGGGAATCACCATAATGAATAATATTAAGTATATAGTAAATTATAATTATACTGATTGTATAAATAAAATAATCTAATGGACAAATGGAATAAAATTCTCTTTACAATGAAATAAAGACTCTCTGTCATCAAAATGATTATCTTGCCAAAAAATCCTATATATTCAGTCATTAACATAACCTCCTATGAAAACCTTTATTAAAGTACTTAACACTTAAATTTTGAAATTTCTTTGGTTGTCTGACAAACCAAGAATTGCATTAAATCATCATATAATAGACTGGGAAGTATGGGGAGTAGGACTACCAGACATATAATTATATTCATTATCACAAGTTATGAAAATAATATGTCTTTGGATCAACAACACTTGTACAGCTAGATGGAAAAGAATTTTAGGAAACCTGATTATGCATTGTAATTGTAATAGATATACTAATAATCTTATATTAAATAACAGTTTATTTGGTTATTAAATGATTACATTACAGGGAAAAGTCACCAAACAAGTGATTCTTACCTAATTTTGACTGTATTAAATACTTTTAGAAATTTTATATAAAGAAATCTGGCGTATAAAGCATGGATTTTCCTTATGTTTCCCATAGCATATACTCAAAGTTATATCTCTACTTCAAATTTAGAAGCAATGGTTACCTTTAAAGGGAAGAATCAGTTGTACTGGTTTCAGTTAATGAAAGATGAAAAGCTGCACTCAGTAAATTACATTAAAATAACTATGATTTGGGAAAATATATGTGATTAGATTTACAATCATGTAGATTATATATAGAAGGGGAAATTAAGTCAGTGCAACTAATGCTAAGGGATCTTGTTGCACAATTGATTGAATGTATTATATTTTTATTGCAACAAAATTCATTGGGACATGGTCTCTTGTCCAAGATGTATAAAGTGGTGAAGAGGGAAACGAAAACATGTAATGATACTTATTGGAACTATTTTACCAAAATCAGTAATAGACCCCCAAGTGAAGAAGACAAAAATATTTCTATTATTATCTAAACATACTACTTAATCTCTTAGATGACATTTGTTTACATGGACGTTTTTAACATGGGTCCTTCTTCACCCCTCATAAAATTGAATTGTGCAAGAAAAAGCAACTTTGTTGGAGATACAAGAAAGAACCTAAAGCAGATTGGCAACACATGTTCTTTGATTGTTCTGTCTCGATTCCTTTTTGGAATAATATTCATTCTTTTTTACGGTCATTTTTTGAAAGATAAATTTATTTTATCTAAGTCATTAATTCATTTAAATACCCCTATTCCTACTTTTGTTAAAAGAACAAAAAATAACATATTGTGGACTGTAGTAACCATCTCCAGAAAAGTGATCACACAAAACTGGAAAAATGAATCTACGCTCTAATTTAAAGAATTTATAAGTTTAGCAACTGTAGTAACTCATCTAGAAGTTATTACAATCAGATTGAGACAAACAGAATTACCTCTTGCCTCAATGCATAACAAAATTTAAAGAACTGCTTGACAAGCAAAAATAAAAAAAAAAAAAACAGCCTGGAATTGTGCAGACATGCAACAACAGGAATGACTAGAAGGTTGATGGGTACTCTTGCAGACAGTTATTTTCTTTGTTCATGTATTTGTAAGATTAGGTTGCTTTTTTCTTACTTTTAAATATGTATGTACATTTCTGATTACAACTTTTGTAGTGGTTGATTAGCGGACCGGAGTTCCACTGTGGTGACCCTTAACCGGAAAAAGCCAAAAGAAGAACAAGTGGTTATATTTTATGAAAGTTTAATAAAAGCATTTAAAAAAAAAAGATATCTTCCTGTAAGCCAGCCCTGTGGTATAGAGATAAAGCTGTGACTATGGCCCAGGTGAACTGAGTTTGAACAATGACTCAGATGCCTGTAGGAGCTGTGCAAGTACGATGAGAGTGACTGGCTGCTGTCAGCTTGCCAGTCCTTTGGAAGGAGTTGACTCTGACAAGGGTGATGTCTGCTGAGAGCACTAGGTATTACTTAGTATAGTTTCAGCCTGCACTGTCATGGTGTATTTATAATAGTAGCCAATGCAAATTTGGTGTGTGAAGGCATCCTTCCCCTTAGGAGACAGCGATGGAGGAACATGGAGGAGCTGCCAAGGAGGGAAAGGGGTGCTCCCAAGGGGAGAGAGTTGCCACCTCCACACAGTACCAGTAAGCTGGCCTGCTCCATACCACTTGCCTGTTATTGGGGAATGGAAGATCAGTCAGGATTCCTAGGCAAGAATAAATGGGCCTGGCCTGGGAATGTCTGACTCCCAGTGGAATGATTGTGACAAATCTTTACCAGTAGTGAACTGTAGGGGGAAAGACATCTTCATCTAAAAGGCCTTGTAATACATTGAAGGTTATTTCTTTCTCTTGGCTCCTCAGGCATGCAGTTGATAACCTTCAAAGCTGACAGTTATACTTTTGTCTATTTCCTGAATCAAAATTCAGCCTCTGTGGTGACTGACAAAGTAAGCAAACAGTCTTCAGTTTTTAAACCTGTGTGTGGTCTGTGACTTACATGGTGAATTAACCCAGCTGGCCTGCATTCTTATGCCTTACAAGTGAATGGAAATATTAACTTTAGTGATGTAAGAACTTGTGTGCATTTCAGAAAAGTGAACAAAGTTTTATCTCGAAATCCACAATGTCAGTTGCCAGTATTAGAATTCATGAGGTTAAAAGTGCTACTAGTGATCTTAATAGCAGACATTTGATATTAGAAAAGCAAGTAACAGAACCATTGATATGTGTTTCTCCCTCTCCATTTTACCCTCTTACCCCTATTTCTTTTATTTATCTCTCTTTTTATTATAACTTGTAGCTGTAGTCACCATCAAACACAGATTTACATACAATGCAATCCACATGCATGAAACACACTAAAATGTACTGGTGACTTCCTTTTATCAAATTGCTACTCAACAAACTTACATCCAAAGTCAGGTTAAGCCCCAGCTTATAAGCATTCACATTCATGTAATAGGAAAATTTGTGTAGGCACAATGCCAGACTTTTTTAACTTAAGCAATCAGCACATGGAAACTTTAGGAGAAGAGAGAAAGTATTCCTACAAACTGTAGCCCATTAGTTATTACAGTTAATTACCACAGACTCTTGTGACATCTTCCATTTCTTCATGCCCCTTCTCATATGGACAGATTTTGTTCTATTTTTTTTCCCATAAAGAAAAAAAATACTTATGCATATTGTATTTGGCTTTCCCTTTCCTATTGGAAAGAGAGAGGTAACTGGGAATATTTTTGGGGACTGTAAAGTGTTGTCATGAAGCATTTTACATGCCACCCATGATTTGGGATGAGCGCACGTGTATGACTGCCATCTGTGTGCACTAGGTATGGTATGTTTCTCGGTGCTGATTTGAAACTTGGCAGGGGGCCATATTATCCTGAACAGGACACTATGCAGAAACACAGGTGTATCAGGGACAGCTCATGTCTGTTGATCACAGTGGCAGACCTATAGCCTGTATCCTCACTGTAAGACATAAGTGTGACTAAACACATTACGTTGCTACCCTTAACAGAGAAAGAGCTACAGGCCTCAACTCTTCATGTATCAGTATCCTAACATCAACCCTGACTAATGCATGATCTGATAGTAATATAGGGTGAGTCTGCATTTGTTTTCTTAAATACTCATGCTCTGTCTGTCATTGATCTGGTTCCGTATTCCTTGAAATATTTGTGAATCTTTTCTGTTCCTCTTTGCTTTCCCCTAGGTCCTTCAATTCATAAGCTTTCAACAACTTTTTTCCCTTTTGTCATTAACTTTTCCAACCTGAACTCCCCACTGACAGCTTCTAAAACTGTAATAACATTAAGGTCCCCTGATATTATTCCTTCATGATAGTCCCAGATCTCCATCATTATTTCTTTGGGAGGATATGTACACATTTACCAACATTTTTTACCTCCCCAATCTCCCTTTATTATCACCAATCTGACATGACATCGGCAGTTTCTGAATAAGCCAAAATAAGTATTAGACTGAAGTCATGTTGAAGAGTAAATGCCTTGGTGCATTACAATATTCTGATTTAATTCTGTATGTGGAAGCTTTATTATTAACACCTCTGCTGTCAGCATCTTTAGTGGAATTACACGTGACCTCCTGAGGGAAAATGCTTTGTTTTTCTTTCTTTTGCTACACCTGCTGAATTTAATAATGTTGATCCTAATATTCATAAAGCTTTATGGCAATGTGACAGCGGTGAAATATGGAATTCGAAACACACATCTGCAACATTTCCTAGATTGAATAAGTTTTAAAGGATGCTAAAAAAATAGTAAACACATTATGGAATACTAATCTGTCTTTCACTACGTCAGTGAAATTGTTTGGAATTCCATTTCCTAATGTGATTCCCTCATCACATCATGTATTTATACATTGGACTTTTCCTACTTTATCTATAAAAAAATTACTGCCAAACACTGGAAAAGTATTAAGGTGCATTTATTAATCTCATTTGATATTTGTAATATTAAATTTAACTCTGTAAGCCAAATAGGAATGTTCATGTTGGTTTAAAGTTGTTGATAGTATACAAACCTGTGGATATATTAACAAGTAATCTTTTCAGGAAATAATTATAAAGTTAATTTGTTTTAACTGTTGTTGTTTTACTTTATAATACTTCTAGAGAAATATTAATTGAGAGGTTACTGGGGCCCCTTCTTCCCTCTTTCTGTTGTTATTCCTTCTTATTCCTCCCATTTCTGTTTTACTTATACAATCTCCAGTAAACCTTATTTTAAAAAGTACAACTTCAGATTTTGGGAGGTATTGAAGGGATGGTTATGTGGTGTCGCTGTGATAAATAGTGCTGTGAATGTTGAACCAGATGATTAGGCATGCATAAGTGGTGTGAGAATGCTGTATAATAAAGCTGTACAAATATGAAAATGGCAGTTAATGCACAGTTGAGTGGACAACTCTGTGAGAGGTCACGTGATCTTCATGCATTGGCATGTATGACTGATGAGATGCAAACGCAAGGCCGCATCAATGCACCACTTATATGCAGTAGTGGCACAGCTAGGAGCTCAGGCAAGGGTCATCTAGTTTTATTTCATAAATGATAAGGGAAGCGTAAGGAAAAGAGGACACAGAAGACAAAGGGAGGGGAGGCGTGGCATGGAGTTGGGGAAGAAGGGTATTTTTGGGACCAGTGCTCTTTTATAAAATAAGGGTTGAAGGAGAAGGAAGCATGGGGAAGTTGTGGGTAGAAAGGAGGGTATAGGAATGGTAGCAGAGACAGAAACATATAAACATATAACACATACAAGAGGATCGATAGCAGAGGCAGTAACAAAAGGAGGCACAGTGGAGATATATAGATAGATGATGTTGGGGATGATTGCAGTACACACAAGGGAGGAAGGGAAGTGACATACAAGGAGAAGAATGCTATGGTGGAAGATAAGGTGGGGTGAGGGCAGCCTGCCGAGTCACCTCAGAGTGGAACAGGCACAGAAATCAGTTAGCTCCTTGGCTGATAACAGGAACATGTTCCATCTCTGGTGACCTGGTTGTCAGGGCCAGGCAGCAATGGAACACTACTAATCACATGAGAAGGCTCTTCAAGGTGCTAACTGGTCTATCTTGGTCGTCACCAGCTGCTAGACCTGATGCATGAGAGCCTGTGTGTATCACTCTCAAAAGAGGAATCTATGCCACCTACCGGAGAAGCAGTGCAAGAGGCCACCAGGGAGCCCACCAGGTTTTTTTCCCCACAGGCTCATTTTTGTCACTGTGCAGAGAGGCAGGTCTGGAGGATGCTGGAGACCCAAGGTAAATGCTATGGTCATGGTGGCTGCTGCCTCCCCAGTGCCTGCTCCATGGCTGATCCTGCTGAAAAGCGAAAGCAAATGAAGAAAAATAAAACAACAAACCAGTATAATTAAACCAAGAATAAGAAATAGAACAAAACAGGATCAGATGCAAAGGTCAGCCTCGGGCACACATCAGCACTTGGTTTTAATCAGTGATGCAGTAAGCTTGTTTGGAAAGTGCTGTCTCCATGGTCAGGGTGTGTGGTGTATTTGTTCAACACCAGCTCACACCCTGTAGTTGTGCAATAACTGAGACTTGCTCATGCCTGACTGTGGTGTGGTTAACTTTCCTGCACATGCAGTCAATGTGCTACACCATCACCTGGAATACATACCTCTAGACCTGACTCTGCAGGACCAGCTGACACACACCACCAGTATTTCACCCCAGAAAGGTCTACATCTTCACCTGAGAAGGTGACATGATCCCTGACACAATGCCCCCCCCCCAGGCTGAGTATGTACTTACTATGGGCACCACCCATGACCCTTCTACCTGTGCTTCTCTTCCAGTGCAGATGATGATGCCCTGCCTACTTCTCTGGTCATTGTGGGTAACGTCATGTCTGATGCAGCGTATGATCAGTCAGTACACTAATGAGTAGCCTGAGTGTGTAAGTGCATGCATTAGTTTTGTTCTGTGTCTGTTTTGTCATGATCTGTAGTTGATGACTTGCTGCCCCTTTGCCAGATTCTCTATGTATTTCATCTGCTTCTGCATCACAGAAGAACATGCTGAAGCCACCTCCTCCGACAGCTCCTCATCTACCTCCTTTTTCAGTTTGGCACAAATATCTCAGCCATTGCTATGTTCTGCTGCTGTTGTTGTAGAAGTTTTCATAAAACCATGTTGTGTAGCATGACTGCCACTCACCAAAGATATCTGGCTGCATGTGTCTGTAGCATACTGCAGTTCACCGCAAGATTTGTCCAGGCAGTGGAATCAAGGCTTCTCCATTCTGGACGCATGTTCAGTGAAATTCTATGGCTTAGCCAGTGCACTATTGTACATCTGTCAACTAGATGGCAAAGTGGAAGGCCCCCCTACATGGAATGTTGGTGTCGGTCACACTTGCATCAGATGTGGGGATCATAGTAACTGCTTGGATGGTACACAGACATACAGTGTGTAATTCTGTGTGCACTGAACATCAGCTGGCAGTTGATGGAGTGTAAGTTGATGTTCTTCGTGTTTCACTGTTGCAGTCATTACATTTGGGTAATCTGCTGGCAGGTTGCCCTCAGTCAGCCTGATTAACAAAGTCTTTGGTCCTGCGTCAGTTGCTGTCTCTTCTTCCATGACGTCAGGTCGTCAAGGTTATAAAACATACAGCCAACGCCATTACATCAGTCTTTCTTGTCATGCAGTGCCCGAAGCAGAAGCAATTCGCAAGTGCCGGTCAGCCGACTCCTGAAATTTTCGTTTTCATGTTTCATCTTCGAAGTCTTCAACTTAAAACTAAGTACCCCGTTGGGGAAACTTTTCTTGCTCCTTACTGATGTCAGTAAAAGTTAATAATTGCATTACTTGTGGAAAGAAAATACCTCATAAAGATTTTCATACGCACTGTATTCTTTGCCTAGGCCCTGAGCACGATGTACATTACTGTCGGTTTTGTGCTTTATTTAATCAGCGCACTATCCATCGTCGATATATTTTTGCCTCTCATTATTTCAGTTCTCGGATTAATTATCCAGAAATGTCATCGATTAGCCATCCGACTACCAGGATTCCGAAAAATGCAAAGATAAAGACAGAGACAGGCCGTCGAGGTCCAAAACTGCCGACAACGCTTCTCCTAAGCCAGTAGTCAGTTTGTCAGTACTCAGTGAGGTGCTTTCGCAGCCCCTGATACCCGCTACTTCTGATTCGCAGGCCTCTACTGAGACCCATTCGGAGTTCAGTATGCCGCGAGATACTTCAACTATGGAACCCACGGATGTCTCTACCTTGGATTGGTCCAGAGCCCCTATGCAGGCACCAGCTTCTGAGGGTCTATTCAGGCCTACAGACTTGCAATTTTAAAATGACTCCTTCATTACTAAGGCCTAAATCTTGATCCATGTCTAAAAAAATTGACAGCCAGGCCACATGCTCAGGGCCCTGTGCCTAAAAAACAAATGATAAAAATGTCTGAAGATCTAATAACTCTAATCAGGGGTAGTCAACCCCCCCCCCCCCAAGAGGCCTACGGCTGAGCTTGCTTATGAATCTTCTGATCAGGATTCTGTTTCTTCTGACTCTTCTGGTAACCTAGATTTGTCCATACCTACTTATGAGGATTCTGATGCAGAGGATTCCATTCCCTCTGCTTCCCCTCCTGAGGACCTTTCTTTTGGGGAAACTTTGCATACTTTATGGGAGTATTTTCACTGGGTAAGTCAGGAATTTCCTGATTCAAAAAAGAGGCTTAGGGATTTTTTTCTTCCACCTCAGCATAGGCCTTTGGCTATACCTCCTATACCAGACATTGTTGATGATGTTTTCTTGGAATACAGTTTGGCCCTTGATTCCCAGTCTCCTTCTCCTAGTAAACCTGGCAGATACTACAGGGTTCCTGAGACCCACAAGTTCCTTTTCAAAAATCCTGCTGCAGATACAGAGACTATTTCTCAGGGGCCCAGGGGCATTAAGGCTTCTACTGCTAAAAATCCTACCCCTTCTGATAGAGACTCCAGGGCACTGGATAGATGGGGTAAAAAGGTTTATACTTCTGCAACCTTGGCAATCAGAGCTTTAAACTGCCAATTTCATATGTTAAAATATCAGCCACATGTTATTGGACTGCTTAAACAGAAAATGATGTTGATTCCTGACCGTGTGGAAAATAAAGATTTACAGGACTTAATGTATTCTGCTGAACAAGTTGGAAAACATACTTTGCAATGTGGATTTGATTCTTTAGAGGCCTCTTGCAGGGCTGCTGTTACTGGGTCTGTGCTTAGAAGGCATGCTTGGCTTAAGGAACAATCTTTGCTTGATCATGTTAAAGCTAAATTGTTGGATGCTCCTTTAAATCAGAACCACCTGTTTGGCAGCAAGGCTGAAGAAGTTCTTAAAAAGATGGAAGATACAGCTACATCTATGCAAACTGTTAAAGATTTTTTACAAGTGCAACCTCCTAGATTTAGTAGGCACTGGCCTACTAAGAACTGGTCCTTTCCGGTCCCTTCCAGGTCTTCTCAGGCCAAACCCAGGCACAGCAAAAACCCCAGGTTTCAGTCCCAGGGGACTCTCAGACCCAAGCAGTGGGGGGCCTCCTCTTCCAAATCTGGAAATAACAAGACACCCCCCTATGGTAAGCAGTCTCAATGACTTCTTTTTAAAAGTATCAAGCACTTATCTTTTGACTGTCCCTTTGGGGGGAAAGATCGCTCTTCATACAAAGAACTGGGAACTCATAACCCAGGACAAATGCATTTTAAATATTGTGTCCTAGGGATACAGATTACATTTCCACATGTTGCCAATACCAAATGGGTGGCCAGACCTGCCCCCAAAGCAGTGGGCAGAGGCTCAAAAACAAGTACTTTCCCCTCTTAAGCATGGGGGCTATTCAACTGGTTACATAAGTGAAAAACGGGACAAGGTTTCTACTCCAGACTTTTTTTGGTACCTAGAAAAGACAAATCATGGCGTCCAATCCTGGACCTGTCTACTCTAAACACCTTTCTGGAGATTCCAAAATTCGAGATGCTGACTCTTCACCAATTACTTCTTATGCTAGGCAAAGATGCCTGGTTGGCAACACTAGATTTAAAAGAAGCATACCTGCACATCCCAATCAGGAAATCTTGCAGAAGATACCTATGCTTCAAGGCAGGCTGCACGCATTATCAGTTCTCTGCACTGTCCTTTGGCTTGTCTACTGCACCCAGAGTGTTCACAAAGTGCCTGGCTCCAGTTATTGCTTTTTGCAGGCAAAAAAGTATTCAGATATAGCCATACCTAGACGATTGTCTAATTCAGGCAGAAAGCCAGGGCATAATTTTATATACTCTGGCATTTGTAAAAAGGGTTCTAACTTGTCTGGGGTACACTATAAACGAAAAGAAATCACAACAAATTACATTCCTGGGAGCAAGCTTGAATACAGCTTCCCAGATGGCTTACGTTACGCCAGAAAAGCAAATTCATTTGGTAAACTATTTCAAACAAGTGGCCACAAAAACCCTGCTATCTACAACACAAATACCGCAAACCTTGGGGTTCATGGCATCCTGCATTGTTTTAATTCCATATGCAAGACTGCATATGAGGAAACTACAGTGGTATCTAAAAAGCCTATGGAGTCAACATTCACACAGCCTGGAAACAATGATTCCTATCATACCTTGCCTACGCCTAGAGTTCCTCTGGTGGGCAGAGGCCTGCCACCAAAACAAGGGACTACCATTTACACTACCCCCTGCTCCCCAAACCCTAACAACAGATGCATCAGACTATGCATGGGGGGCTCACCTGGCAGGGAAGTGCATTCAGGGCAAATGGAACCCAAGTCAAATGCACCTACATATCAATCAAAAATAAATGTTAGCTGTACAGAATGCTCTGACAGCCTTCAAGGACATTCTTCCAGAACAACTAATGGTAAAGATGGACAACACCACGGTTATGTGGTACATAAGCAGGGGGTACACATTCCTATCCCCTCTACAGACTAGCCATGGCATTGTGGAACACAGCCCTGAGCTGCCAGGTCCACCTACAAGCTCAATTCCTGCCAGGAAAATTAAATACACTGGCAGACGGACTAAGCAGAAATCTCATGGACCCACACAAGTGGAAACTGGAACCAAGGATTTTCAACATGCTGACAAGCGAATGGGGGAGCCCAGACATAGATCTCTTTGCCTCCCCCCAGAACTACCAGTTGGACAAGTTTTACACAAGGGCTCCCCACAAACAAGCCTGGAAAGTGGATGCTCTGTCCTTCAGCTGGAAAAACCTATCCATCTACGCTTTTCCCCCGCTGCCTCTGCTCCCCAAAATCCTACTAAAAGTCAAACAGGACAAACCAAGGATGATCTTGATTGCTCCAGACTGGCTGCGCCAACACTGATACCCCTTCCTGTGCAGTGTGTTGCAGTTACCTCCATGGCACCTGCCTCAAACCTCTTCCCTGCAGTCCCAGCAGGAGAACCAGTTTCTGCACCCTCAGCTTCCAACTTTGAACCTTGCAGCCTGGCTAATCACTTAAATTCACCCTTTTCATCCATCAGCAAACCTGTGATGGATGTCATCTTAGAGGCAAGGAGACCTAGTACTAGAAAATCTTATGCTGACAAAAGGAAAAGATTCTGTGTCTGGAACCACTCTCAAGGGATGAGCACAGCAGCGCCCAATTTACCTCAGATTTTGTAATACTTAACTGAGATGCTTCACAAGGGCCTGTCTTTTTCCTCCATCAAAATCCACGCCTCAGCCATTTCGGCTCATTATAACACAGAACCTCCCCTCTTCTCTCATCCTCTGCTCATGCAGTACCTCAGAGGGGCAAAAAAATTGAGACCACCCAGGAGAGCTCCAACCCCTGCCTGAGACCTTAACTTTGTATTGGAGAAACTCACTCTACCTCCTTTTGAGCCAGCTGCTATTGTGACTTAAAATTTCTGTCTTGGAAAACAGCCTTCTTTTTAGCAATCACTTCAGCTAGAAGAATATCTGAATTACAGGCCCTTATGGCAGTGGAGCCTTTCATCATCTTTCATGCGGACAGGGTGTCACTCAGGACCAATCCATCCTTCATGCCCAAGGTGGTATCCAGTGTGGCTCTTAATCAGTCCATTCATTTGCCAGCATTCTTCCCCAATCCACAGAACAAAGGGGAATGGATTCTGCATTCCTTGGATGTGCACAGACAACTTAGATTCTACTTGGACAGGACTAAACCTTGAAGACAATCTGAACAACTGCTGATAGCATTCGCTGCAGGGGCAGTGGGAAAGGCTATTTCAAAACAAACCATTTCTAAATGGATAAGCCATTGCATTCTTTTCTGCTATAAGCACCATGGAAAACCTATCCCCCAGGGGATCAGATCTCACTCCTCTAGGGCTGCATCTGCTTCTGCAGCCTTTCTAAGTGGTGTTCCCCCCAGGGACATCCTAGAAGCTGTTACCTGGAGTTCTGTACATACTTTCACCAAGCATTATCATTTGCCAGTTTTCTCTAAATCCACAACTGACTGCCACTGCTGTCTTGCAGGGCCTTATAGCTGGCCCTAATGCTATATAAACTCCTCCTCCAAACCATAGCTTTGGGAATCTACCCAAATGTAATGACTCTAACAGTGAAACATGAAGAACATAGTACAGTTGTGTACACTTACCATAAATGCAGATGTTCGAGTGTATTCACTGTTGCAGTCGTGGTTACCTTCCCTCCAGCCCCCTAATCTCTTCTGGCTATAACTCTTCTTTCTTTTACTATGCTTAAAAGCCTTTTTGGTGTATTTGCTTTTTGTTGGAAGTATATCTTTGTGTTTTTATGTTTATTTGCTCCCCATTAGGGGGGCACCTGACATCTGGGGTAAGAAAAACTGATGTAATTACGTTGGCTGCATGTTTTATACCCCTGACGACCTGACGTAATGGAAGAAGAGAGCAACCAATGTAGGACCCAAGACTTTGTTAATCAGGCTGACTGTGGGCAACCTGCCAGCAGATTACCCAAATGTAATGACTGCAAGAGTGAATACACTCGAACATCTACATTTATGGTAAGTGTACACAACTGTACTTTCTGGCTGATATAACAAAAGCCATGTGAAGGTGGTGGGGACTTGATAGCAATGTGGGTGCACAATGTGGGGCCACAGTGAAAAGGGCTAAGTTCTAGAATGCCCACACAGTGGTATTTCTGTCCTCTCTGGGGAAACCAGGTATGTTCCCCCAGATGCGTCAGCATCATACCTAAAAATTCATGTCTGATTCACAAGGCTAGGCCTGCAAAACACTTAACATATTCCTAGTCAGATGCTCAAAAAAAAACTTAGTAATGATGTTTAATGCTATGCCAGCATTCATGTCCGCTGGGACAGGCATTTTATGCCATCTCATTGGTCCTTATTGAGGACAGCACGTCTAGTAGCTCCTGTATGATGTTTCTATCCAGTATGTTCTAAATGTGAAGGTAGTTGTATGTTAGTTGCTGCAGTACTTTTTTGAAATGTTGATGTCAGTGGCACACAACATATTGGACACTGGCATTCAAAGTGACCACTAACAAATGCTGAGTTGCTAGTGCAGATACTACTTTTAGCATCTTTGCACAAGTACTGCATCTGTTCACTGGGGAAGCAATGGTGTACAGGTAAACTGATCTCTGTGGCTTATTGTGGAAATTTTATACATTCCAAAATCTTGCTTTGTGTTTGTTTTTGTTATATGCATATGTGGTGACTGTTGTTGTTATGTTGATATTCATTTTCATATCATTATGTGGTCATTTGTCTGCGATGCATAGCACTTTTCTTTTGCAAGTGTGGTCATGCTGTGTGCATCTGCGAATCACCCCTAACTGAGCTTCATTGCTCACAGTGCTATTTCACATAAGAATCCTAAGAAGCCCTTGACTTCTCAGTGATAGCATAGTGCAGTTGTACATAAGGTTTGCAGTGGCTTATATGTGCACGCATTCACACAGCCTTGGTAACATCTTTTAGGACTGTTTCTTGAGTTTGCAGGAAATAGTCATTCTAAGAATACATATTCTTCTTCATGCTGTTTGGAATGATGAAGTAAAATGCCCCATTTTTATCCACTGGAAGTGTCGAACATGTGCGTAACGGATTGTATAATGGTTCTCAGTCTTTAAAATCCTATGGTCATGCTTCTTAGTTCACAAGTCAGTATGCTGTCTGTTTTTGTCTTGGATGCAGAAATGATGTGTACTAATCCAGCTTTTATAGCATATACGTGCTTGTTGTTATTGAGCTGTAGTGTAATGTCTGAGAGAATATATTCACGGTATAGCTAGGGTGTACACCATGGCAACAAATGTTACAATGTGGGATAAGAGGGATCTTATGGGGAAATAGCAGGCTCTTCATCCCTACAAGGGACAATTATTTCCCTGTAGCATTCATTCTTGAGGACATTATTGTGCTTAGAAAATGATCTTTGTATCTGTGTTAGCAAGTTGTTGTACTTTATTTTTTTTACTAGGTACTTCTGTATGTTTTTGGTGTTTGTGAAAACAAAGAACTTATTATGAGAGTGCACCTGCTTATCTGAGAATTGTTGATGCTGTTGGGTATTCGTCTTTTCTACCCCCCAAATATGTTTCTTGTCTCAAATACGTACATACCTCTCAACTTGGAAATATCAAAAATCTGGACAAAGGCCCATGAAAAGTAGGTACAGCCGGCAAAAATCTGATTAACATAAAATTTCCATAAATAATCATGTAACCCCTCCCACAGAAATGGAATGGTGGGATACCAACATGAAAATTTAAGTCACTAGATAATAATAAATAATGGCAGACATTTGAATTTCAGACATCATATCCCTCCAAAAATACATAATACTACAAAACCTGTTATTCTAGCAACTGAGTTTACAGGAGCAGTATGTAAAATTTGTCCCAATTTTTGCACCTTTGTCCTATCATTATTTTTGGCTTTGTCCAGATTTCTTACTCTGAGAGATTTAGAGGTATGAGTGAGATGCAGATCAACACTGCAACTCAAAAACAGTAGAGTTTCCCTTTCAAAGTACAACTCATTCAAAAAATCTAAACCGATGAAAGTCAGCACGTCATTTTATTCATTTGTTAACCAGGGTAGGACACTGATCATCTCACCATTCCCAAAGGACCTTTAGAGGTGCCTATTTTTACTGAAAGGGCATTGCTTTGGTACTGGTGTGATCTTGCATTAAAAAAAAATAATAATTTCTAAATCATTTAACCATTTTCGCCACATATTAAGGATGCCACATTGCTAACTAAATGTAATAAATGGAATGTTTAATAGACGTTCAACTACAAGCAGCAGCATCAAAAAAAGTGCTATAATAAAAGGCATGAAACGTAAAGCTCTAGCAACATCCATTGTAATGGCCACAACTTTGCTCAATCTCAAATTAAGTTGTAAGGAGAGTTTACCTTACATTGTCAACTATGGTATCATCAGATAGAAGTTCATCTTTCTCCATCTCCCAGTCCTGCCCACAGCCGTCAACTTTCCATCTCCAAAATGTGGAAAACTCTCTGTGAGAATGGGGATTGTGGACCAAAATGAGCAACATAAGGAACACCTTCACCTAGCAAGGTTAATAAATAAATGATTTTTCATACTTATAAAAATAAAATCTTTGGAGGAAATGGAACACAGTTTAATATTATTGACTTTAGATATGTGTTTAAAACTTTCTTAACAGTGACACTTGTATGACCCTAGCTGCCTATCTGAAACATTGATTTTTTTTAAAACTCAGAATAGGGAACAGTACAGTTGTGAGATATGTCAATAACTCTACCTTGAAAAAAGAAGCAGATCCATCAGACTGGAATAATTTTGTTCGCACCCAAAAGGTCTGAGACATCTATGTCCTGCTGCTGTTTCTTGATCCATTGATTCTGTCTCCATTTCTTAACCCATCAAATATTTAAAAAAAAAAAAACACGTGACTCACAAAGAAGAACTTTTTTAGCTAGAATTACGCTGCTGAAGAACATCTGGCTTCCGCTATATGTTCGTTACTCGTAGCGACAAGGTGTAACTCATTTGTGTAGTACGTCTTTTTGAATAGCGTAGACAAGTTACGTTCAATGTTATGTTTCATCATTATGCTCCCTCCTTGGAAATGCATCTTCTTAAGTAACTATGTTCCCAAACGCAAAAATTATGACCCTAACTCTAAGCCTAACCTCAAAATATAATCTCATAGCTCTCAACTTCTCTGTGCAAAAATAATTAGAAAGGAAGAAAAAGGCCCAAAACAAGAGGCATTTTAAACATTACTCTGAGTCCATTCCACTTAAAACAGTTAATAGAACATACTTTGCATCAATATGCATTTCTGACCTCTAATATGTAGTATGGACAGAACTCTAATGTCGGTTTGGTTCACCAGCTACTGAAAAGTATTGTACAATTATTGTGGATCTCTCATTGATGTAAATGACAATCCCCCAGATAGGATTATAAATTATTTGGCCAACTCAGTCCAAGAAGATGCTCTTCCAAAGAAAGTTGTTGCTTTAATCAGCATTAGGGATATTGATACAGGTGGAAATGGGTGAGTCCACCTACAGGTAGCCCCTCATATTCCATTGAAACTCAACCTTCCATTGAGGATCACTACTCATTGGTAACAAAAGAATTACTGGATTGCAAAACCTCTGATCTACAATATTACAGTAAAGGCTACTAATTTAGGCTCTCCCTCATAATCCACCGAACAGTATTTTTATTGAAATTAATGACGTGACACGTGAATGACAATTCACCCATTTTTTTCACAGGTGTCCTATACCACCTATGTGCAGGAAAATAACCATCCCAGACTGCTTCTTTACTCAGTGCTTCTGACCTTGCAAAGGTAAAAAACACCAAGTTGTTTTATTCAGTCCGGGACCAGAAAATTCAAAATATGCCTGTTGCTTCTTACTGTTATATCAGTCCAGAAAATGGCTCTCTGTACAGTGCTCCATCTTTTGACTATGAGGATGTGCAAACTTTTTAAATACAGATACAAGCTGAGGACAAAATTGTAATCCGTCTACCTATGTAAAAAATTGAGAATTGAAGGGGCCACTCGGAAATTTGTGGCACTCCATTATTTTGCCCTCAAAACTGGTAAATACTGAGGCATTCGGTCTGGTTAAGAAGTATGAATATGTATATTTAGGGCACATACCTACAACTGCAACTCTATTCTGATATTTCTTTTCCTTTCTCTACCAAAATAATACTATTGCTGTAAGTTTCCATAAAATTTAGATATTATTGTTCCAACCAAGCATTTTGAATTTCTTGTGTTTTTCACTCCATAACATGCAGGCAATACTGATAAGTAATACACCACCATTCACTGAAATAAAGACACTAATATTATCCTGGACACTTCCTGAATTATACATTTAATACTAGTGACTTCCTAGATGGCTGCACATTGAGTAACATCTTAATTCTAGCTCTCCCAATGTGAAAATAGAAACTCAGCAGAGAAAGCCAATGTACTTGTATTTCTGGGTAAATTTCAGTAACTGTCTAGTAAGTGCACTGCCTGGATGCCAGGCAAAAATATTGAGAACCTGAAAGAAAATCACCTACAAGAGGTGAGGAAAAAACAGACTGGTAAGGGTACTGCAGTTGTTCAGCAAAAAACAGTGCAAGCTCCAGACATAACGCCTAGTAGCTTATAGGAAAGTATAAGACAACTGCACACAGACCTGATTAAAATAAATGAAACATTGGTGGAGTATATCAACTCAAATAACAAAAGGCTGGAAAAATAGAAGAAGCTTTAAGCAGATATTCAGATGAGGTGATAGAAACTGCAAAAATCAGAGGATGGAATGAAGAAAAGGCTAGTTGAATATGAGACTGTTCAAAAAGAGATGTATCAAAAAATAATAGAATTAGAGGACAGAGTACGTAGGGGAAAAAATGAGATATTCTGCTGTACCAGAGAAGCTGGAAGGATCAAACTGTATTAATTTTATGAAAGCACAAGTAAGCAACTGGACTGCTGTTCCATAGCAGAAGTTGTAAATTGAAAGTATGCTCCAAACTTGACCGTGAGAAAGCAACCTAGACCTTTAATACTAAAGATGCAGTCTTACCAGCAGAAGGAGTTGATCTGACAAAACTGTGGCAGAAGGACAGAGTACAAAAAGTGGGAGACAGCAGATTGTTTGTGGAGGGACAAAATCATTTTTGATGCAGTACATGCTAAGCAGGAACCACAAATGTTTGTCCAACAAAAAAAGTGAGCTGTGAAACAGAAGGAGATTCTGCTTCTTGTTCTTCTGGTAATAAAGACAACAGAGAGACCATGCCAGTGAACTTTTTCCAATGTTTCAATGGAAAATGCTTGGGAGAAGGAAAAAAGCACAAGAGTTAACTCGAAGAATCAAGAGTGCATTAGAAATTAAGCAGTGACAGGGTTTAGGAGCTGGAGATGAACAGGAATAAAACCAGTAACTTGGAAATTGATAAATGTGAGATTAGAAAGCAGTAATTATATTTATGAAATATGACAGAACAAGAATATCTAGAAATATTAGACTTTTCTGACTTTGTTAAACTTGTATTGGACTCAAAGCATATGCCCTACTTCATGTCTTTAATGTTCGGAAAAATACTTAGAGGGGAAGAGGAGGGAAGAAGTTAACTATAAGTAAAATACATTTTTATTCTACATAGTAATATTTTTATAGTGCATAATTTTCTTTGCATCCTACAAAGTAAAGTTTTCTCAGTTATTTTAAGTGTAATTTGGATACTAATGTAAATAGCTGGTCCTGTTTTTTTTTCTTTCTTCCTTTTGTCTCTTTCTCTTTCTTCAGTTTTAAGAATTGTAAGCACTGCAGTATAAAAAGGAAGAACAGTCTTTTCAAAAGAGCATGACAAAAAAAAACATTGATGTTCTTTTTCTCATTCTCATTCTTGCTTCTGGGAATGACTGGATAAAGGCCCTTAGCTTGATCTAGTAACAAGTTTTAACTCATTACATCCAAGTGACAACTCCAGGTGCATCTACAGTTAACTCCTACTTACACCTCTAGGTGTCAAGATATTGCTTGTTCATATTTGCATCAATTCCAAAACCATGCTATGGACAAGGTTTTAAAAATTTTCATCTTAAAACTTACACAATGACAAACTCAACTGCATTAATATCTGACGTATTTCTAGTGCAGCTAAAGCAATATTAACTGTTGTTTTTATGATATTAATTTATATAGATATAATTTTCATATTTTTCTAAATATCTCAACAACCAAGTAACACAGACAAAACTCCTTAGCATCAGATGAAAGCTCTCAGCTACATGAATAAAATGCTGCATGACATTATGTATGTAACTCAAGTGGTTGCTGAGATATTGTAAGTTGTTTACAAAATATTACAAAACATAATGGTTACTGTATTTACTGTGACTTATAAAATTCATTTTAAGACCTAGAACCTAAAGAATGCTACCACTATAAAAATAGTTTATGCTGAAGGGTTTGCCATTTATATTTTTTTCATAACCCCTATGGTTCCAGATATATGAACATTTGCTTCAAATGTAAGTACATAATTTGATTCTGTCAAAAGGTTTAAGCTCTGCCCATTGGACGTTACAATGCAAACTTCCTGAGCTCCAGTGGAGTGAATGAGTCAAGATAAAGCAAGTAAATGAAAAAGAACATTGGATATTATAAAGCTTTTTTCTAATAAATAAATGTATGCTTAGTAGCAACTGCGTATCTGGTCCTCTGTCTTCATGGAGACAATCTGATAAAAAGAAACGGCTAAGAGATGATGTTTTCTGAAAGCATTCAAGTGTTTTCCCATCTGGGAGAGCTATAAAGATAAGACAACACCAGACAACACTTAGTAGAGGCGCAGGCTGTACCATGCATCTTAGCATGGATAACCTTTCTTTCAGGTTAACCCAAGTCTGTATGTGTGGATGTCAGTTTGGGACACTTGTTCCTATTAGGAGAGTAAAACTTAAATATTTGAAGCTGTACACAGTTTATGTGTTAGTATAAAGTTAATAGTTTTGGGGAGTATTGAGCTGTTTTTTTTTTGTTTGAGGGCTTTCAGCAAAGCAAAAATTTTGTAAGATGTGACATAGGCTCAAATGGATATGACAAGAAACAATTGTATAAAAGATCAACCTGCCAAACAGTGTATGCATGTAACATAGAAGCTAGAACTAGACACTTAACAAAAAAGCTGTTACACATAACAGGTGGGAATAATAACTTTTTAACACAATGATGCTTTCTGTAATCTCTTTAAATGGTCTCACAGATAAATACAAAAAGGAAAGACTAGTGAATTATGTTAAAAATCTAGAGTGCAAATAGCTATGCTACAGAAGACACACTTGGAAAGAACTGAACATGTGAATTTGATAAAGAAAAGTTTTCAGGATGGTTATTCAGCGGAATACCTGGGACAAAAGAAAAGAGGAGTACTTATGTTAATTGTAAGGGGCACCAATTGTGATAAAAGACAATAAAAAGGTAATAGTGGATTTGTAGTACTAAGGGGCTACTGGCAAGAAAGTGAGATTACACTGGCATGTACTTAAATTTCACCTAAAACTGCTGTAATGGAGCTGAAGGAAATTCTTGGAGAAATAATCAGCTTTCAGCAAGGAATATTACTTATAAATGAGGACTGGAATTTGATTTGCAGCAGTGAAGATGTATCTGAGGGCCCAGAAGAGAAATATAACAAAGGAGGGTAGATTTTTGAAGAAATTTATGAAAATATTTGGCATAGAAGATATGAATTCAGTGCTAGGTGTTCGGAGTGAATTTTTATATTATTCCTTAAGATAAAAAAACTGGGCTAGGCTAGACAGAATTTACATCTCACAGGAATATGTACATTTAGTTGAAAGTCTTGATGCACACCCAATACCTCTTTCAGATCATGAGCCAATAATAACTAAATAAAAACACAGGGTAATGAAATACTGTTATTTTCCCACCTATCTAATGAAAAGAGAGGGATTTAAGGAATGGGTAGTGGAAATTATTCAGGAGCTATTAGAGAAGATCGATATTTCTTCTGAAAATATAGTTAGGGATTGGGATAAAATTTAAAGTGGAGTGTAAAAACAGGGTGGAAATCAAAGAAAGGGAGAAGTAACAAGAATTATTTAGAGGAACTGACAAACGTTGAAGTATTGTAGAATGGGGGAATCTCACAGAACAAGAAGAGGAACAACTGCAGAATGCTAAACTGAAAAAAGGGATTACCTCAGTAATATGCATAAGTTCAGAAAGATTGTTGTTAAGCAACTGTTTTTTTTTTTTATAATAACTGTATAGCATGAGAACTTTTAGCACAATGACTCAAGAAACAGAAAGTAGAAAGGGCTGTTGCTAAGCTTAGGGAGCCAGTAACAAGAGATCCTGTAGAGATATTAGAAATATTTTGGAACTTATATGAAAATCAGTGTAAGGCAGAGAAATATGGAAATCAAGAAAAGGTACAAGTGGAAATGTTTATGGAAGATTTAAATATGCCAAGGTTAGAGGTAGGTGAGACTCAGTTGTTAGCAGTTAGGATAGGAGGAGATGAGATAAAAATCCATAAGAAAGTCCGCAAAAATAGATGTTATTCTTCTGAAAATGTGGAAACTAGGAGGGGAAAAAACTGATAAGCTCTGGAAGGTTTTGCTTAACAGTATTTTAAGAGGAGGAGAAGTACCAACATCCTGGAAGAAAGTGGTGGTAGCTGTAATACCTAAAGAGGGTAAAGACCCATCAGACCCAGCTTCATACAGGCCCATATCAATACAAATACAACGTAGAAAGCTGAAGGAAACTCCAAAAGACACAAAACACGTTGGATAAAAGGCAGACTTTATAGTAAAACGCAAAGCTTTTGGGTAGAACCCTTTCTCAATACTGAATACAAACAAATAAAGAGCAACACTTGCTTATATAGAAGCCCAAAGTCACATGACAGCAGCCAAAATCATGTGACAAGCAATAAAAATTTAAAGTCACATACATAATTAAAAAGCATATACAATACATATAGATTAATATACAAAAAATATATATAAAAAATATACAAAAATATACATAGTTATAACTCATGCAAAATTATAACTTACTATTAGCATCAAACCTCTTTTCACCAGGTTGCAGCGTACTAAGTTATAATTTTGCATGAGTTATAACTATGTATATTTTTGTATATTTTTTTATATATATTTTTTGTATATTAATCTATATGTATTTTATATGCTTTTTAATTATGTATGTGACGTTAAATTTTTATTGTTTGTCGCATGATTTTGGCTGCTGTCATGTGACTTTGGGCTTCTATATAAGCAAGTGTTGCTCTTTATTTGTTTGTATTCAGTATTGAGAAAGGGTTCTACCCGAAAGCTTTGCGTTTTACTATAAAGTCTGCCTTTTATCCAACGTGTTTTGTGTCTTTTGCCATATCAATACAAACCATGGTTATAAAGTGTTTATGTCTATAATGGCTAAAAGAATGGCAAAAGGGATTCCAAAATTGATAGATATGGATCACTGTGGTTTTGTGGAGGGGAGACAAACATTTGACAACATTAACAGACATTGATGATCCAGACAGAAGCAGAATGTAAGAAAGTTAAGAAAATACCACTGTTGATGGTGGGGCTTGATGGATAGAAAGCATTTGTCAGTGTAAGCTAGGATTGTATGAGCAGGGCAATGTAAACATTTGCGTTCCCTGATAAAATTATAAGATTGGTCAGGAGGATATATGAGGAATCAGATGCGGAAATTAAAGGGGGGTGGGTTCCTCACTGATAATTTTCGCTTGAGCAAAGGAAACAGAAAGGGGGGTTTACTCTTTCCCCTTTGTTGTTTGCATTATATTTAGAACCGCTGGTAAAGAAAATAAAGGACTAAGAAATTCAAAGATATGATTGGTATGGTAGTCAAGAAAAGCTGTCTCTGTTTGCAGATTATATTGTTTTATACCTGATAAAACCAGAAAAGGACACTTAAGAGTTGTGAAACATTTTGAGACAGTTTAAAATCTTTGCAGGATACAACATTAATGAAGCCAAAACAAAGGCAATAGCTGTATATTATATACCCACATACAAATTGGTTCAGCAATATCCATATTTATGGGGATATGATAAAATGAAGTACTTAGGAGTATGGATTAAAAATTATTCTGGTGTGGCAGCTAAGGATATATGGGAAGAGGCTAAAAAGGTAATACAAAAAGCGAGAAATTGGAAGCTCTGTTATGTGGATATGAATAGTAAGATACAAGCAGTTAAATATTTTTAGTCCCTTTAGTGTTATACATAGGTGAGGCATATTTTTATCAACCAGATGAGAAGTTGTGGATAGCAGTTAATAAAGAGCTGAAGGATTTTATCTGGGAGAGGAAGACTGCAAGAGTTAAGTGGGATAAGTTGATTCTTTCAATAGAACAAAGCAGATTGGGATTACACGATTTGAAGGGATATGTCAGAGCTACACAGTTTAGGCTCCTGTACACATCACGAGCAGAAACCTATATTTTAAAGTTGAAAGGGGTGATGAAAAAACATGGAGAGAAGCTCAAGAAACAAGGAGAGACTAGGATTTTGGATGCAGATTCTTAAGGAGATTAACAATAACCACACAGAATATTATATTCATAAAGTAGCAGAAAGAATTCTAAGAACTAGGCCAACACAGGAATGGAGAAAGGAGATTCTGCTAATAGGCATGATTGCAATTAGGGATAGCAGGGGATGGAATTTATTGAAGAAAACTGGCAAAAGACCAAAGGTTTTGGGAGCAAATAATTAGAGAGGGAAAGGTAATGGGATGGGAAGAGGCCAAGAATTTATTTTGACTGCAGGCTAGTGATTGCCTTCCCTATCAAGGTTTGATATTGGCATAGAGGCAAAGAGAAAGAAATAGGTGGGTCCTAAATGAAATATTAGCACTGGTACCGCTTTTAGTAGAATCTACATCAGAAGCTGCTGTTAAAAAAGAAATAATTAGTAGAGCATATAAAATATAGCATGATAACTATAAGAATCAATCAGAGGATGATAGAAAGGATTGGGAAGTGAGTTTGGATAAGCAATTCACAAAGAAACAATGGGGGGATATATGTATGTTGCAACAAAATCTAGAAGATTTAGGATTTTCGCTTTGAAATGTGTACATAGGTATTTTTATACCCCAAGTTGACTCCAGAGAAATGTTCCTCAGGTAGACAGCAAATGTTGGAGGTGTCATATTTGTAATGTGTGGAATGGGTTTGCAGACTTTAAAGATTTTCTGCAGACTACTGTAACAGAGATACTGGGTGAGCAAATTGGTGTTTCTAGGGAAATGATTTTTCTGAGCTATGATACAAAATTGGAATAGCCTAGACATAGTAAGGCCTTGCTGAATCTAATTATGGTGCCTGCCAAAAAAGCAGTTACTAGAAAATGGAAATCAAAGTCTAAACCAACTGTACTAGAAGTAGTGAATATAGTAGCAGAGATAAAACAACTGGAAATGGGATCTTTAGAAAAGGGTAGGAGCAACTTGTATAGAAAAAAATGGGAATTTTGGGAACAGTATATACAGGGGTGGAATGAGGTTTAAAAGAAGGCATAACTTAAATGAGCTCTGTAATGTCTAACTGAAAAGGATTGGGTAGACTGTAAGTGATGCATAATGTTTGCAACTAAAATTATGTCAATATGGTTTGTGAGGTATAATGCTTGTAACTAAGATTATGTCAGTATGGTTTGTTTTCATTTATATAAATGTTTGCTTGCCTATGTCATAAGAAATAATTTAATAAAGAACCTTTCAATGAGAAACACAGAAACTTAATTAAAACTTTACTGACTATCTTGTTATAGAACATGGTCCAGCATCTCCCATATTGTGAAAAGTAAGGTGCTACATTTTAATGGGACATTTAACTTGGCTTCTCTCAAGAACTTACTGTGATATCTCCTTGGGTTCACAGGTTCACATGCATGTACTAGGCAATCAATCCACTGATCATTCTAGCAGCCCAGGACAGACTGGGGGGGGGGGGGGGGTTGTTGAGGCTGACATCCAATTATCTAGGTTTACCTTGAAGGTGGTAAGGGTAATATTTGGCTTGCTACGTAATGACATTTGTTCCAGAGGTCGGGGATACATTGAGGTATGAGACTATTGTGCTAATGGGTCTTAATAAAGCTTTAAGTCCTTTGAGGAACCATTTGTTCTTTGGAGGAATACAGGGTCCAAGAGGTTTTGATCTTTAGTAATTCAAAGGGATAGTTACAGATTAGCACAAAGGAGTGTATAAGAGACAGAGTGCAAGGAGTGGGCTACCTGCCTGTCTGGATAACTGATGGTGCTGTGGCCACTGCATTTTTTTTTTTTTTTTAGTTAGGAATCTCTGAGTTGCTTAGACAAGGGCATGCCAAACTGGACATTATATTCAGTAGTGGGTCTGATGAGAAGTGATTGAAGTAGAATTAAGACTTCTTTGGGTCTAATGGAGATGGCTGTGTATATTAGATGAGCTAGACAGAAGGATTTAAGTGAGCTACTGTGGAAACATGATTGTTAAATGATAAGGAATTATAAATAAGAGTATCTGTAAGGCATCCTGGTACACTTATAGCAGAGCATATATGGATACCTTTCAATAGTTTCTGATTGGAAGGGTATGTTGCCCATATGGCATAATATAGAAATGTTTGTTTACCAAAATTAGTTGTCCAGTGCTTTTTATGTTTATTTTCAGAGCATTGTCCTTGCAGCAATGGCTAACCCATGTTGAAGCAATTACGAATCAAGGAAGAAATTAATAATAACACCTAATTTACAGTAATCTGCAAGCCTAGATAACCATAGATCAGACGTTTTGGCTCAAACTTTGCTGCTGTATGAACTTCTGAGGTTCTGATTAATAGACGTCATATAAGAAGAGAGCCCAAAAGCGAGGACTGTAGTACACCACTGGTAGCTTTCTTTGCTTTTAGATGTGGCCTCTTGCTACTCTAACCACATGTTTCATCAGGCATCTTGTCAGCTATGAGATATCCACCACATTACATTTGGATTTATGTTTGGATTCACATGCTTGTCAATAATGCCTGCCTGTGGAATAGTATCAAATGCTTGGCCAAGTCCAGATATTCTTTATGTATTGCACAACTGCTATGCACTGCTTCAGTGACTTTTTCCCAAAACATAAGTAACAGGACTTTCTACTCACAAAGCTGAAATGATGGAAATGCAGGATTAAGAGTGTTTCAGTTTCCAGCTTAATGAGATCTGACATAATACTTTTATTGCTTTACATAGGAGGGTAGTGAGACTAATGGATCTGTAGTTACTAGTGTCCACGATTGGGACACTTTTGTGTAAGAGCATTACACTGGCTTCTGGAATATAACCAGTACAGGGGCTTAGTTTAAAGAGGTAACTAAGGGTCCTGTATTTGGTGCGGTCAATCAGGTAACATAGTAAGTTATTAGAGCCAATGTATGAGGTGCTCTTAGCTTATGAGAAGGCTAAGAGGACTTGTCCCACAATAATTATAGGGAGTTGCTGGTGCTGTAGAACCCGTGGAGTAGTTACATATGTTGAAGTGAAATTTGCACTAAATTTGTTAGCTAGGATATTAGTTATTTCTTTTCTGTCAGAGCAGGCAGTATTTTTATGGACTAGCTCTAAACATTACTAGGTGTTGGTTCTTAAATTCCTGCCATAGTTAAAGACTTGTAATTATTTTTGGCTTCAGTGGCTATTTTAAGTTCATATTTCAGCGCTGAGCTTTCTAATTGTACTCTTGGGTTCACAGCTAGTCTGCTTAGGTGTGATTTTAAGGTGAGTAGAATGAAACTTCTTATTAAGTTAAACTGTCATCTGGAAAAGGCTCACAAAGTTATTTCAAGACACAGATATTCAGTCTTCCATGTCTGTTCTAACAGTCTTGTCATTAAGTCAAGACTTGAGAGTCTGGAGCCAGAGTCGTGCACTGGGTCTGGTTCCGATTAATAACTGAGTTATACAAGAATGAGGTCAAGAAATGGAGGTGGGGGGTGGGGAGCAAGTGACTGTAGAAATGTTATGCTGAGCATCTGGCTCCGTTTAAAAAGTATTGCACAAAGTGGCGTGCATGTATCATGTTAGTTTCTTACATAAGGTGCAACAATGAAATCTCTAGGAACTAAGAGCAGTCATAATTTTACAACCCTGTCTTTAAGGACCATCTGATTCTTGCTTCCTAGTAGGTACTTTAGTGAATATGTGACAACTTGAATACAGTGATATCTGTAATTCGTGTAGCTGGTATCGTATGATGAGACGTGGCCCTTGGAAACCATACCCGTTATTCAACACTGACCCAAGAAGACTTCTAGCTGAATATATCATATTTATTTTGGATATAAATGCCTTGAAATTAGACAAAGGCATACTAACAATTAATTATTTAGAACAAAGCCAGGAGGCTTGGCTTACATTTTTGAACCAAGCCCTGGTTACTGCACATTTGTGTTATATAACTGTACAACAAATGTACACTGAAAAATGTCATTTCAAAAAACAAAACTTGCTGCTATATGATATTGTTTGAGTAATAGTTTATGTTGGTGGTGCTATATCTTATAAGGCTGTTCCAGTATTTAAAGTATGTTGTTTTTGTTCTGTTAAATCAGTTAGATATTTGGGATTTATTTTGTCTAAACATAAAGCGGTGGTGCATCGGTAGCGTTGTTGCCTCACAGCAAGAGGTTCTCCCGTTCGATTCTCGGCTGGAGCACCTTCTGTGTGGAGTCTGCATGTCCTCCCTGCGGTCGAGTGGTGTTCGAAAGACATGCATAGAATGGGCATGCCTTCGTTGAAGGTTGGGCATTGAGCTGGCACCTCGGCACCTGTAAAAAATCTACTGCCAATCATTAGCAGACCGGAGTTCCGCTGTGGCGACCCTTAACCTGGAAAAACTGAAAGAAAAACAACAACATTTAGCTCTTTTCTTTTGGCTGCTGGTTGTGTTTTCTGTGCCTCATTTGCAGGCACTGATTGTTCTGATGTTCACAAATGTTGTCAGTGTCACTTTAATGGTGATGTTGTTTATACTTCTTGCTTATTTTATGTTTATTTTTCATCTACTAATGGTTGCATTTAGCAGTATGTAGCTAGATTTCATGTTTCCTCCCATGGTTTATACCTGGAAAACAGAAGTATGATGTTATGTTTTGGAAAGTTTTTGTTTTCTGTTCAAAGACAAGTCAGCAATGGCTTTTCTGAATCAGGCTTGCATGTCTCCCTTTTCTTTTCACCCCTTGATTGAGACTTTGACAGTTTTCAGACAGCTTTGTTAACCAGGGCACCTGCTTCACAGATGCTAGTAGCCTGCAGCTAGAATCACAATTAGATGTCTTAAACCTTTCTATCTAGAATCTGCTTGATATATTTTTATATTGCTGAAGCTGTGTTTTTGTTTTATGCTGCTGTCTGCACTGAATAGCACATGCCAGGTTATATAATTTGAATGAAACTTGGGTACATCTATAGGCTACACTCTGAAAAATGAGGACATACAGGCCCATTTCTGTGTGGTCTACTTTTTTGATGTATTTGGTTATTCATAGTAACTGTATACTGAACTTCCACCATCCTACCATTTAAAGAATCCTCTTGATTGTTCAGGATAGTGCTTCAGTATTATTGTATTCCATTCTTCAAACTGTGTACTGAACTTCCACCATCCTACCAGTTAAAGAATCCTCTTGATTGTTCAGGATAGTGCTTCAGTATTATTATATTTCATTCTTCTACACTTCTGTTTAGTGTGATGCAGGAGAAAAGTTAGTGCTTTCACTGTATATTTTATAACTTTTGCTCATCTATTTCATAGCTGCCTTTCCCACACAACTCCTTAAACTTTTTCCATGTTATGTGTTTGTTTGTGTGCGTATGTGAAACTAGGACTTCAGTTAGCTTCCTTCCTTAATTCATGCTTTGTACTCTGCCTTGGTTGCAAGCCACAATAAAACAATTTCCAGATCGTTTCTTTTACGTCAGGGCTGTCTTTTGGGAACAAGGTCAATTCAGTGTATTCCCTATGTGAATCACTAACTGTGTTACTCGTGCCTTCATAGATATCTTAACTTTTGGTGTGGTAATAAACATAACCTGAGTCACACGGCATATTCTTAGATATGCAGTTTCAGGCATATTTTGTTGTCAAGTACTATACAATCATGGCATGAGCTTCCTTGGATGAGGTAATTCTCCAGTGAACTGAACTTTTTTAGCAGGGAATACATTCATACTGTAAAATATAAAGTTTATGAGACTTAAAAATCTAAAACACGGTATTTTATTTTTAAAAAATCTGAAAGAAATAAGAGTCCACTGCAGTGCAGTCTGGAGTAAACATGTCTGTTGTAGGGGCTGCTCTTTCAAGAGAATAAAGTCAGCAGAAACTCTTCAAAGAAAGCAAAGTTAACATCATTTCTTTTTAGGTACAGCTTAATTGAGATATAGAGCTGTGAACCCTGGAAAGGAATTCTGTAATTGCCCTTGAGTGCAGCAGAAGTGTACATTCTGATATCCAGCCGGTTGTGGGAGATGCATGAATCGGACTGGCGTGGTCAGTATGGAGGCGTAAGAGGAACTTTTCTTATAAAACAACTGTTGAACTCTTCACAGAATTCAAACTGCTGCCAATGAAATGAGTAATTGGATAGCAGAAACGGCTGAATTTCCTTTACACAATGATTAAACAGCATTTTGAATACAATTTGGAGATAATATGACCGGAACTATTTTTTTTGTGGAAGTAGACACATCACAGAATGTAAAGCACAGTCCAGTACTGGAACTGATCATCTTTACTGTAGTTTGGATTTAAGACTGCTGCAAATTGGGGTGACTCTGTTCCTTTTTTCTGGTATACCTTGGCCATTTCATCATAAAGACAGTGTTAGCCATGGGAGAAGTTACTTGCTTGGGAACATTTAACCTTCCATATGTAAGACTCAAACCTAAATGTAGAAATTATAGCTTATGTTTTGGCCACTTTGAAAGGAAGCAAGTCAAAACTTTGCTAAGGTTTTTTACTGCAGTCTCCTAAGCAATGCCATGGATGTGTTAACAAACATGTTGCAGAGGTCATACTAGATATGTACTTGCAGGTCACCTATGTAAGCATTAAGACCACTGACAGATAATCACCATCTAAAAACCTCGGAGAACATTGATGTGGAACATTCTCCAGATGGACCTCATTCATTTTTCATTTGCTTGCATCAGGCACTTTTAGTGGATTAGGTGTTGGTTCAGCTTTACTTGGTATCTTTTGGTTTGGTTTAACAACAGCTGAACTGTAGTGATTGGGATACTTAGGTCAGGCTTTACACATTGTTTGCTTCCATGGCACTGTAGGACAAGCTAATATCTTCCTGCAGCATTTACTGTGAGGCATACATAAGCCATTGTATGTGGAGGCATTTATTTAATTTATTTATGGCATTTGATTGCTGGGAAAGTCTGAGTAGGTAGAAGCCCATTTTCAGTGGAGGCCCGGGGAGAAAAGCTCTAACAACATGTTGGTTACTATTGTGGGTGACTAGATTTAATTTAGATTATTTACTTCTTCCATACTAACTTTGATACCCCAAAATGAAGAAGTGAACAAATGAGCCTGCTTCTCAATGCATTATATTTTATCATGCTTTTAAATGGATTTTTTCTTCCTGTTTCATCTTCAGTCCTGCAGACAGAAGAAGCTGACTTGAACCTCTACAGATAAGCCTGTTTTGAGACTGGTGTTCTCTTTTTCCTTCATTTAATGGTGTATCCTTTGTTGTCATGCTAATGAACTATCTGAAACATGTTTATGTGTGTTTTTCTATGGTCACACTATGACTGAGACCCAGGAGCGGCCTTAGGTCAACTGGTGCCCTAGGCAAAAGGGCTCCATGGTGCCCCCCACCACACCATCTGGTGCCCTCATCCTAGTCTACCTACACCAAATAAATACTGGAAAAGTGCCCCTACTAGAGCGGTGCCCTAGGCGGCCGCCTAGTTGGCCTATGCCTAAGGCCGGCCATGACTGAGACCTGTATTTCAAGAAATTCTTTCCTGCGGTATAGGGTTATCTCTGCCAGGATGTTAGCATTAACTAAAAGTGTCTGTCAGACCATTCCAGTGATTAATTAAATGGAAAGAAAGCAGAGTAGCAGCATTGCAACACGGAAAGTCACCTTATAATTGTTATCCAACACAGGTCAACACTGATGTTGAAAGCCAAAGTGATTCTAAAACATTCTGTGAAAATGTATCACATTAGGTTTTCTTGAAGTTGACTGAGAAGAGGTGCTATGTGAACTGGCAGCATATTGTAGAAAGTACTGAATTTCAGCAACAAGGAAGGTTGTGGTGCACAGATGGCACAGGATATACTGGTGCCATGGAAGCAAACAGTCTGTAAAGTATGCACTGGAGATGATAGACAATCTTAAGTGCATCTGCTGAGTGTAAAGAGATGATAAGAACATGCTCAGAAACTGCTATAGGAAGAGAGCGAGAGAATGACTACAAACCTGCTGAATGAATAGGTAGAAGTGGAACAACCACACTTTTATTGAATGGGGATGTGTGCAGTGGGTGGTGTCTAGGGGAGGAATGTTCTGGCAAGATAAGTGGATATAAGTGCTATAAGCTTATTGAAGCTAGGCAGAACATGAACATAGAGTAATCAGTATAAATATTTATTAAGAGAAGGGAAACACTTAGGCAACTTAAAAGCATATTGGAAGAATTTGCCTGACTTTGGACAATGTCGGACTCATATTGTAAGTGGAAGTACACTTCTACACTGTAATCATTTGATATTGGGACTGTATTGAACGAGTCCTGAAATACAGAGACTGAATGGCTGAAAAAACAGACTTGCATATACTAAGTCCGTGATACCATTTATTGGAATATTCCCTTTTCTCCAAGGTATGTCAATCTCAGAGTTGGTATATATATATATATATATATATATATATATATATATATATTAGTTTGGGGGGTGCAAGTGACTCCCTGCAAAAAGAAGTTTAAAGGAGAAGAGCTATTCTTTGAGATTCGCTCTTCTCCTGTCTTTTCAGGGGTTTTTTCAGCGTTTTGGCACTCAGCATTTTGAGTGCTGACATTTCAGTCAATAGGGAACCCTTTTACACTGATACCTATTGTATACAACACCAGTCCACCAGACATTATTGTGGGCTTTTTATCTAGCTTCAGGTTCTCATTTTTCCACCACTCTTTATCATTGTGGAGGTGAACATCACCGTGGCTTACTACTAGTTTATAGTTGCCAGCCAGTTAGAAGCAGCACACATTCCAGTTCTTTTAGCAACGGGTATAAGGCTTGCATGCTGTCTTACTAGCTTAGTAAGACTAATCCAGTCAACGTACAGTGGATAAACAAATATACAGAGAGATAGACAGATACATAGATACATACACACGTACATACATAAAACATTTACATAGACTTCAGAAGGAAGTTGCAGGCCTTCTTTTTCGAATCAGGGCTGTCTTACTACCTTACTTGCATTAGAATACTTGGGCAGCCCTTTATCCTGAGTTTAAATTGTTCTGGAATCTCTGGTTATAAACACTCATATTGGATTCCTCTATGTTAATGTTCTACCTGGCTTCCATATGCTTATACTATATATAGCCAGATATGCCCTAATAATATACACTTTATGCTTACGTGGCTACCAGATGTTAAAGTAATACAGGGCTGCACAATTGCTTTATGCTGGATAATGTCCAGTATAGCTTAATGAAAACTGACAGGGCTAGTGACTAACAGCAAATTCCACATCTTGTTGCTTCCCTCTTAATAGAATAGTCATCCTGCCTTCTAATCACTTTTCAGTAAATAGTTCCTAGCCATTTTAGGTATGAATATTAGCACTGAACCATTTGTTGTAGTATTACTTATGAGAATTTATTTGCAAGTATGAAACACTTTGTTTTCATATCTTTGCTAAAGAACTGACATCACCAGGTGGAGTGTGTGTGTGTGTGTGTGTGTGTGTGTGTGTGTGTGTGTGTGTGTGTGTGTGTGTGTGTGTGTGTGTGTGTTATATTTATATAGTATTCTAGCCACAGAATGCATTCATGTTGATTCATGTTACATATAAAAAAATACTAGAAAGCAAGTGATCCTAATTGATTTTCTAAGGTGATCTCATTAAAAAAAAAAAAAAACCAGAAGTCTCTGCATCTTTCTGTTTTGCAAGTTTTAGATGGGTGCAGTCTTGCAGAAAGTAGTTTTGTGTCTTACTGAGTACATCAAGATAGGTTTCAGTTGCCCACAGCTGTAATATTACAGATACTGCATACCTTTCAGCCAGCTATAGCAACAGGGCTTGCTTTCTGTGAGCGTTATTTTAAAGTTAATCATCCCTACTGTCAGAAGCAGCAGTTTCCTGAATACATAGACAACAGTTAGTTTAACAAGATTGATTTTTAACTCCTCCTAGATTTGTGTAGAGATGCAAGGCTGGAATGGGGAGGGGAAATCAACTGAGCTCTTCCAAGAGGTACCTGGGTAGCAAAGGTGCCAAATAGCTTTCCTGAGTCGAGCAGGATCGTTGCTCTGTGGTATTAAAAAAAAAAAAAAAAAAAAAAAAAAAAAAAAAAGAGGAAGTCTGTACTTCTATATAGACAGTAGTATGTTTCACTAAACTGATGAGTCAAGTGCGGCAGGTAGAACCAAGAAATGAAGCTTGTTCAACAACAGTGGAGGTACAGTACAGCACAAGTTCAACTGCTTAAGTTGCAACTAGATGACATCAGCTACTCTGAAGCTTCCCTATTGTGCGAGCTGCTTGGCAAGGAGAGCGGAATTTGGAATGCACTTATGCTGTATGCAGCTTTGGAACTTTTCCTGTCCTTCCCATTTATTTCGAGAAATCATCTGTTAGCTTTTCATAAAATTTCATCTGTGCATTTTGTATTAACACTGAAGCAGATTTCCATGCCATGTCCTTTTATCTGAATAAACTACACTGAAACTGTGTATAACCAGTGAGAGACAGTGTGGGAAATGATTACATCAGCTTGAGGAGTAGCTTGATTGGTCAGGGGAGCGTGGTTTGATTCCCTACCTAAAAGACTTGTACATGTAACCCTTTGTGAGTGGAGCTTTGGAAGCTGTCTACCTCCCCAGGACTAGTGCCATCTAACACTGGCTACGTGACAGGTACGCTACTGTACAGTAACCTGGTGACACTGGAGCATTGTCAGTGTGAAGCGTTTTCAGCAAGTGGTCTGAGAAGGCACAAAGCACAGTTTTCAAGAGGCAATCTTTATTTTAAAATGCCATCTTGCTCCTCTGACTGCTGTCGTTTACGGTCTGGTGAGGTAAGAATTTATTTTGTCATTAAACTATCCTTCAGGTTTCTGAATTTTTATTTTTTTGAAAACCTAAATAGGTGTTGTAGAAGATGCCTTCGAATGCCGCTTTGAACTGTATACTTTAATATTAAGTCCTATATTGAATTTTAAACAAAGTGCGTATTAACAGCCTGTAAAATCTTTTATGGAGTTCCACCTCAGGAAGTAACACTATTTTTACGAGTTGAAAATCTAGTGGAAGAAAGGCAAAGGCAAGCCATCTGTGGAACCCTAGTACTGCTGTAAAGTTTCTTTTGAATCCTGCAATAGTAGGGTGATAATTTTCATTGATCCAGCTACCTTTCTGGGGACAAGAAAAGTGTCTCGCGGATGTACAGCTTACTAGAATTTGCCGTATTGTAGATGAATCTGTGCTGCATTTGGCATTATATTGCTAACCTGGCATTTTCTTGTATAGAGCATACGTATAAAGCCTTTTAAATTAAAAACTGTAGTAATAATGTAATGTGACTCAGACTGTTCTTATATTTAAATCCATTAATTTTGTGTACAAGTATGTGTTTGTATGTATGTGTATAAACGGTTAAAAACACATAAAGGGCAGACTACATAGCCTTATTGTTCTCTTCTCCCTTGTGTATATGTATGTGTGTGATATATATATATATATATATATATATATATATATATATATATATATACATACACACACACACACACATGCATATACATATATATATATATATATATATATATATATATATATATATATTATATATATGTTTATATAGATGGGTGTCCTACACCCAGTTGAATTGACACAATGCCGACACCTGTTTGGTCGATACAGACAGTTGGGTGACAGTTGTGCGAGATTGAAAATCTGAAGGTAGAGAAATATTTTCTTTCCCTGGGGATTCTGTGATCTCAGAATTAGTATATATAAATAGCAGTGGGTGTGGAGGGGTGCATGCCCCCCCCCAAAAAAAAAAACAAACACGTGCCATTGGTTAAGTCTGCTCTGGGGTAATCCTTAGAGCATGTGCGGAATGTGTTGATATTTGTTGATTTGACATTTTTACATCAGCCTTCTAGGTGCTGACATTGTGTCCATTTGATTGAGTGTAGGACATCCATATCTATATATCTATATATATATATATATATATATATATATATACACACACACACATATACACACAAATATATATATATATATATATATATATGTATATATATATATAAGTAAAAGTAAAAAGGTGACACAGACAAACCAGTTAGTAAAAACTAGAAGAAAACCTAGCAAATCCAGAGTTTTGACTGTGTGATACCTTAAACTGGGTCATTTGCTTATATCCCATGGGCCTCTATTATAGGAGATTTAGGGTATCACACAGTGAAAACTCTGGCTTGGCTAGGTTTTTCTTGTAGTTTTTATATATATTTAACCACATGTATGTATGTATGTATATATGTATCTTTCTTCTCTAGCTATGTGTACATACACACACAAGGCCACGCGTCCTTTTGAATTTGTTATGTTATACTTCTATCTGTGTCCTTCAGTGTTGTCCTCATCAGGCTGTATTTGGTCTAATGTACTAGTTTTTAAAAAATATTGAGCCAACAGAAGCATTAAGAAGAAAGTGGCATTCAAATTTTAAACATAAATGACTTTTTAAAGGGTTTATAAACAAAACATGTGTGGAACATTATATAGCTGTCAGTATTCTGTTATAAGTCTTAATTTTAAGGAAACACACCCTTACTTGTGCACTTTTTTTACTAATTTTCAATCTGCTACAGATTATCAAAGTTTATAGTGAAGATGGAACGAGCAAGGCAGTCGAGATTCCTGCAAGCATGACAGCGAGGGATGTCAGCCAGCTACTTGTTTATAAAAGTCACTGTGTGGACGATAACTGCTGGACCCTTGTTGAAAATCACCCCCAGCTAGGATTAGGTAGGGAATAATTTAACATTATTATCACTGAGCATCTGATACATCTACAGGCAACATGTAGTATTCTTTGTTTTTTTTTTTCTAAAGTCAAATATTATATAATTAAATTACTGTACAATCTAAGATAAAGGAATGTGTTATCATATGTACAAATAAGTAACCAGTGCTTGTGTTCCAGTACTGTAATGTGCAACACATTCACTTACCATTGTTTGTTGAAATTGTTTTTATTGCTACAAAAGGGATAATGAACATTTATTTTGCTTCCTTAATGTAATCATTTCCAAAGTCCATCTTAAACATTTTTTATGAGGTAATGCATTAAAATAGTTGGGAATGTATTCTAGCCATTGGCAATATATTGATAAAAAAGATGTTACCACTTGTTGCTTGGTTGCTGTGTGTCTGGGGCATTTACCCTCCCTTAAAGTCGACCTTTGTATCCAAATTCTTTGAATATTTTATTAAAGTTTTTCTTGTGTACAGATTTTGTCTTTTGTAATATACAGTGAAGATTTGTTTAAAAAAAAGAAAGAAACTTTTCATATTCTCTTTGAGTCTTTTAATGCCAACCGCTGCATTTTAGGTTTCACAGTACATTTATTGCAATGGTAGGTCACCTTTTAGTCAATGACTGCATAATCTTTTGCGTTTATTATTTTAAATTAAAGTATGTATTGAGAGTTGTCTGTAACTTTAGTCTTGAGGAATGCTGTTAATCTGTAGGGGAATGGATTATAACAAAATGCAAACTGCAGCTTTCCCAAAAACAGGAAATCAATTTTCCCCTTTGGAACCATCACAGTCTGTGTTTTTGTTTGTTTTGGAGAACTTTTTGTTAATGCCTTGAGACAGTTTGCATTTGTTGAGTTTAGAAGTGGTTATCTTTCATCTGAGGGTGATTTCTGGCATATTTCATTGACAGATCCTTATATAATCCCTTAACACAACCGCAGAGCTGCATGTGGAAATTTCCTTAACACAACCGCAGAGCTGCGTGTGGAAATTTCAGATATTTCTCCTGTGGAAGCTCTCTGCTCGCAGTGGTCTTTTTTCTGTAATTTCTGTGTTATTTTCTTTTGTCTTCAATAGTTATTGTTTCTGTTCAAAGCAGTCCCCTTTCTGAACAGATATCTTGGCATCACTGAAAATTTTTGATAGCCAACTTTTCCCAGATCATGGTATTCACATCTGTATTTATGATGTTTGCATTGTGTATGTATTGTTTAGTTGACCATTTTTTGACTATGTCTGAGCTGGGAGAATAAAACTTGTTTGGAGCATAGAAATTTGACATGTATACATAGAGTGCTCAGTCCATTAGATATCTAAGGATCGTTATGTCACTGGTGTTGACACCCAGTTTGACCTTAACACAGTATTTTTTTTTTCACATAAGTGGATTTTTTTTTTTGGGGGGGGGGGGGCAGTGTTGTAGTACCTGTGTCATTCTTTAGATTATCTCAGTATGTCTGTAAAGTATCACATTTAAAAAAAATAAGAATGTGAGTGATTGCCAGACTATGTGTGAATGCAAAACTTGATCTAGACCTAGAGAAGGAATCAAGCTTTAATACCTATAGCTAAGGCTACTGCAACAGTGATCATTTGAACATCTATTGTTACGGCAAGTTTGTTTACACAACTGTACTTTCTTGCAGTTACAGAGTACTGGGTACATTAAATACTTGATACTTCATGGGAATGTTCTTCAGTTAAGGGCCTTGAGCAAGCTGCAAGATTTCTAAGCCTCCACCACCTCTTAGTCCAATGAAGCCTGCAGCAGATGCTATTCTCAGTACCCTTTTATCACTTATGATTTTACCAGTGATGGCACTGTGATACTGTAGATTGCACACTAGAGGGAGCTAGGACTCCATGGGTCATCTCTAGTGGTCATTGAAAAAGTACAGGCACATTTGTCTTCCAGTAATAACTCCTGCCCAGTGTTTGATGTACAGTGACATCATGCACCCCCATGCAGCAGCCCCAGGGTACACTTTCATGTATCCACCACCTATAAATCTGATGTCATCATTACTGGCTCACACACTGCATGCAGTTGGAGGAGCTCAGCTTCTCCCCCTTCACTAGGAGCCACACTCTGTTGTAAGATGGAAGACCAGATGATTCAGTGCTCCATTTTGTCCTCGTCTTTCCACAAGTTGCGTCTTACTTCCTTGGTAGTGCACTCCAATGGAAAATCTGGAGCACAATGGTCTTTCATAATATAAGGTGAGTACTGTACCTCATCGGGTTTCTGTGGAAGGAAACAGACCAGTCCCAAAGTTACTGTCCTCATGCACCAAATGATATACTCATTATTGTCTTTTAGATCTGTGGTGAAAAGTCTGGAAACTTTGTTTCCAGATGCACATATCCAGAACTGAACATCCCGTCATCTGTTCAGTACTTGTTCATTCTAGTGAGAATATGATCTTTGGAGAGCAGTAAATAAATGCTTTTGAGGCAGAGAATGGAAATGAAGTTATGATGCAGCATTACCTGAACAGACTTGGAAAGGTGAATTGGTCTGTCTCTAAAGTTTGTAGAAAATAATTGCATGATTACAATTATGCAGTAATCTTAGGACCTTGAGGAATGTTGGAGGAATGCCAGGTCTGGCCAGCACATTCTTTTTTTCAAAACAGGTTTATTGTTTTAACATATAAGAGAAATATCATAACAATTTTATACAAGTAATTAAAAATAGGTATTATTATAATATTCAACAAAACAACTAAAGTATTTACAAAGACATCCACTACAATCAGATCAATTAATTAAACTAAAATACCATGCTATTGAAATTACATTTTTTTTAACAAATTTTGTAAATTATCCCATACAATAAAATAAGATGTTTTTCTGTTTGTTCTAGTCCTAATTGTGTTTATTTCCATATGGCACACTATATTCATAACATTTTTAAATTCATTGAACGAAGGAGGTGTATCTGAAATCCAATTTCTAGTTATTATTTTCCTAGCCACTGCTAGAATAGACTATAACAAGGGAAGCTTAACCTTTTTAACACTTTGAGGTACAGGTGTGTTGAATAATATAAGAGATTTAGAAATAATGAAATTATCTGTAAAAAGAGCCTGCAAAAATTCATTAATTGACTTCCAGTATTCTTTCAATTTTATACAGTCATAAAACATATGAGCCCAGTCAGCATTAATTTCTACATTACATCTCTTACATAGATTATCTTTATTATTTATTTTATTCATCATCAAAGGTGTATAAAAGATCTATGTAAAAATTTCCATGTATAAAGTCTCCAGACAATGGAAGACGTAGTTCTATAAGCAGATTCCAATATATATTGTTTATCTTGTTGATTTGGTGGGTCCCCATTAATAGAAGTGAAATAATTCCAGTATGAATCTACACTGTAAAAAGTTTCTTGTCTGATAACTTTATGTATGTATGAAAGTTTACCTTTATCAGAAACTTTATGTTGTAAATTTAATATCAAGTAATCAATCAGTGTTGGAATAGATTCTTTAACAGTTATAGACATTAAATCTGTTTTATTAATGAGATGTTGTCTAAAGGTCTGAACCTCTAACCAGCAAGTTTCTCTTAGATCAAATTCTTGTTTTAAGAAATCTAGATTTTTAACTTTATTATCAGATATCAACTGATACCAGTACTTTGGCCAGCACATTCTGAAGGCATCAAGTTTCATGGAATCAAAAACCTTTATTAGTTTGATGGACAGCTTGCTCTAAGACTGTCTTTACCTAAAATAAATTCACTCCTTTTATGGTAATGCTACTTTTTGGACAGGAAATAACAGCTTCTGAAACACTAAGCCCTAAGTAGTGTGTGTGTATTTATGTATATCTGCTTGAAAAACATTATGTCGCTTTTCTTGACACTGTAATGTCAAAAATGGTATCTTATCATGTTTCCTAAGAAATTACCTGTATCCTAGCTGAGCTTTTGATAAAATCCTTTTCTGATAGGAAAGGACTGCTTCAGTAAGATGGTAACAAGGATTTCCACATTTGGGAGTAGGGCAATGGACTGATAATTTACACATACCGGATTATTAGCAATGATTGTAGTAATCTTGGCATCACTGATAATCTCCATAAACTCTTACTTCTTCAGGCCTACTGAGTGAGGTCATTAACATTGATACCAGCCTTAAAGATTAAAGCCAGCATGTTGTTTGGTTCTATAGATTGTTGTTTTACTTGGCTAGTTTGATAGCATATTTTTCTTTTTCGCTAGTAGAGGTTTCATTGTAGTGAGGGGTAATAGATGAATCATCACACAGGAATATTTCGTAGTATTTTTTTTTCCATGTGACTTAAATGAATACATTCCACTTTAGTAACACAGAGACGTCCTGTTACTGGTAAGAACTATCAGAGTTTGGATAAATGAGGTGAGCTTGCTTGGATGTGTTGGGCATATGGGGATAGCTGATTCTAGGGGTGTTTGGAGTTGCCGGGAAGTGCTAGAGAGTCATCAGATTTCCTTCATGGAAATATCTGTGGGAATGGAAGGTGTATTGATTGGTTCACTGGCAGAGTGCCACTCCATGGAACAGGAGAAATATTGGTTTGGATATTTTAAGAACAGCCTGGAAACACACCACATGGACTAACTAATGAATGGTATTCTGGCAAAACTGGATGGCATTGTTGCCCGTGCTTGAAGTAGTGATATGTGTGTATGTAAGGATGGAAATATACATATAACAAATAAGAACTAGAAGGGTCTCATAATTTAAAGTCTATGGACTGTATAAACATGCTTGGAAGGAGCTAATAATAAGAATAAGCATTACAGCTTGTGGTCTCTCAAACAACTAAGCAACAGCCAAAAAAAGAAAACACACACACACAATAATTATGTAATGTATGATTTTAGTAAATCTAGACATAAAATATGTAATAGTCATATAAGATGAAGCAGTTTGCTGAATTTAGATATTAAAGACAGGATTTAATAGCATGGGCTTGCATATAATAACATTACTAACATTTCATAAATGACACACACTGTATTGAACATCAAGGGGAAGCATGCTGATTTTCTTATATAAGTAAATATGCATAACTAGGGTTGCCACCTTTACAAATGCCCAAAATGGAACATTTTTGGTACAAACGTCAGATTTTGCAGGGCAAAGCATACTCACAGCCAGTAGAAGGGACAGATCTTCACTTTTTTGCCTAAATAAAAGCTTATTCTTGTAGCATTTTAGTTGCTTATTCTGTTTCTTATAACATTTAGGTGTTTCGGATACAGAATAACTATTTTATGCAACTATTACATACAATATAGGAAATATGTTTGTACTAAAATCTCAGGACATTTGCCATTTTTTCGATTTCTTTGCAGGACACAACTGCCCAAAGAGGGACTGTCCCTCGCAAAGTGGGACAGGTGGTAACCGTATGCATAACAAGTCATGTAATTGCTTTAACTTGAATTGTAGTTTTTGTAACCCATCTTGACCATACATAATATTTAAGTGGTTACCAGGGTAACTGATGTTTTATACATGACAAACTGACAAAGTTGTTCAACAGAAACAATAGAAGCCTGAACTTGAAATGTCACAGAATGTAACAATCATATTCTGAACATATAGTATTAAATTGACAATAGGCACTCAGTTTAATAACATGGGCTTGTGTATAATAACAGTACTGTTTTAACTTGTCATAAATGACATACACTATATTGAACATCAAGGAGAAACATGGTGATTTTCTCATATAAGTAAATGTGCATAACAAGTCATATAATTGCTTTCACTTGAATTGTGGTTTTGTAACACATCTTGGCCATACATAATACTTAAACTGTTACCAAGGTAACTGATGTTTTATACATGACATCAAACTGACAGAGTTGTTCAAGGGAACCAATAGAAGCCTGAACTAGGAATATCATGAATTTAACAATTGCATTCTGAATAGATAGTACTAAATTGACAATAATCACTCAGTTTAAACTTTGCTGATTATACAAAATAGAATGTTGCCATTTAAATCTAAAAACTTTCAGTATACACCATAAAATGGTAATTTATGAATATGGAAAGGGAACTTGTAATTATTAATCACAGTAAGTGAATTTGTTGTTTTTGACCTATAATTTCACTCATTTTATAATAAGAAATGACAGATATGAAAATCCTTATGTGTAGGAAATGGGGGGAAGAGGGATGTACTAATAATTAAAATGTACTAACTTTCATCAATGTTCACATAAAACAAACTTGATGCTTTAAGTAAGTTAGCAACAAACACAGTGATTACCTAAATGCTGGCAAACAATTAAATATAACGTCTGATATATCCAGTAAAATACATTGTATTTTAAACATTAGGTATAAATATTATTACCATCTATTTATATTAAGTAATAAGCTTTGAAAGACTTCATCAGTAAGGGTGAATATGTTAAACAACTGTGCGCTATAGTCTTTTACTGAGGTTTTATATATGATACATCCTACTTTACTATGATAGAATTGCTTGTCATCTATCTTTCATGTAAATATTAATTGCTTATACAATAAATAGACATTTATATTGTATTAGAATTCTGCCTAATCTACAATAGTACTATATCTGTTCAAAATAACATAAATATTGCTTATTCCTATTACAAATATTCTCCCTATGATAATTCAATGTATGGAGCTCAGATGTTCTGGATTGTCAAGGTATGAGTGATAATCTGATGCATTTAGGTTTATCCATCAAATTAGGAATAATTTTCATTCCATGGCTAGTGCGGATCTTAATTTAGTTAACATTTATTAATTTAAGTTTATTTCACAAAAAAAACCTCAAACATATACTTTATAGTTATCAGAGGAGAATGTTTAATAGTCACAATAAAACAAACAATACATAGTGTAAATAATTTAAGATGGCTTTAACTTTATTATCTTTAAATACCAATGGCTTAAACAATCCTAGCAAGAGATCAAATCTACTGAAATATTTAAAACTGAACAAAGCACAAATTGTCTTCCTTCAAGAAAGTCCATTTCAAGACAAATGACAATTGCAAATGGAATTCTATGGACTATATGATATTGGCGCAATCTACTTGTAAGACAAAGACAAAAGAGGTAACACTTTTATGGAAAACAAATGTGATTAACCCAGAAATCATTTATAAGTATGAAGATAAAGAAGGCCTTATGGCATTAGCAATAGTTAAATATAATAACAGAATATGGACACTAGCCAATCTATACTGGTTCCCGGGCATTGGAACAGGAACTGTTAAAAAACACTTGGATTTCATTTCCAATAATTATAAAGGCAACTTAATATTAGAAGGAGATTTTAACTGTATATTTGATATTTCTGAAACTACAAGTAAAAGACCGCTGTGTACATCTGCTGTATCAAAAGCTTTTAACAAGTGGGTAGAATAATTTCATCTTGTAAATACTTTCATATTTAAAGAAGATAAATCTTTATTGTTTTCCCATCAAGATCACATATTTGGTAACCAAGCTAGAATAGATAAAATATTTTCTGCCCATGACTTGCACTCTAAAGTCATTAATTTCTCAGTCACTCCATGCCCCTTTTCAAACCACAATTCATTGATCTTCATTTTTTCCCTTAGAATTGCTCTACTAGTAACCTAAACAGTATATCCCTTAACTAAAAAGCGCAGCACTTGTTCCTAAAAGTTTTTTCTGAAAAAAAAAATAAATAAAAAAAGCTCAGCACTTGTCTTAAAAGCATCTTCCTTGCAGGTTAAGCACTCCTATATTATACAAAGTCCCTCACTTGCGAAACCCCCCCAGGAGTACCCACTTCCTTACTAAGTCCTCTCTTATTCAGTCTCATACCTAACTTCTTAAATTTTCTAGCATGTCGAAGGGCCAGATGCTGGCGTCCTCTCCTGCCCAGTTGGTGAATCTGGGAATATTGAGGCAATGTTACAATTGCCTCATGTACACAGACAACCCTCTCCTCCTCCCACATAACACAAGTACTTGCGAGAGTCGCAGCTATTTAGCCAAACTGGAGGCTGAGCTCTCTCAACTCAGGACTGGCAAGACCAGACAAGAGGAGAAGGCAACTACACACACCACAAAACCAGCTTCACATAATGCTACCACACCACTGAATCAAACACATAAACACACAAAGACTTACTCGGAGGCTCTGAGTAAAAATTTACCTAAACAGCAGAGGCCTCCAAAGCAGACACCCAAGCAACTGCTACCTCAAGACACCCCACAAGCAACACATAAACCACAAAATCAGTGTGCAAAGGAGTCACAGCCCTTAAGGCCAAATACAACACCAAACATACTTGTCATAGGTGACTCCATAGTCAGACACACTGACGTCCCACTCACCAGGCTGAACAAGGAGAGGGTCACAGTAAGCTGCCTATCGGGCACTAGAATTCGCCACATAACACAAGCACTCTGGTCACTCCACGGCAAGTACAAATATGACACAGTCATTGTCCATGCTGGTGTGAACGACCCAAGACGTACCTCCCTGGACTACAAGAAAAGAGACATAGAGGAGCTCTCTGATTATGTAGCCCAGGCAGGTATGACCCTGACCCTGAGCAGTATCCTTCCTTCACCAAGAATGATGCCACAATATAGAGACAAGATGATCAGCTTTAACAATTGGCTTAACTTCTGGTGTCATTCAAAGGGGATCCAGTGTCTGTCTGCCTGGGATGACATGCTTGACAAGCCACGCTGCTTCGCAAGGGACGGCTTGCACCTGTCACCCCTGGGATTCCGGATATTGGCTAAGGCTCTTGCCACTCCCATAGTGCCTTTTTTAGGCAAGGCTCAAATTCTAAACCTACCACCCTAGAAAACAAAAATGGGAAGAAACTGAGGGTAATGCTGCTCAATGCCAGAAGTCTAAATCTCAAAATGCACGCACTCGAGGCCCTTCTCAGTATGGAGAACATCAATGTCTGTGCTGTAACTGAAACCTGGTTCAAGGCTCCTGAAAGCACCCCGGCACTATCAGGTTTTACTTCATATCATGCGTTCCGGCCCCAAAACCTGGACCACACCACAAAAGGAGGGGGTGTATCCATATTCATAAAGGATACCCACACCTCCAGGTTGGTGGCAATGCACAAAGCTTCGGAAACCATCCAGGTGCAACTAACCATAGGCAAAACTGCTCTACAATTTGTAGCATGCTACAGGCCCCCCTCTCAAACTCAGGAACCCCACACAGCCTTCCTGAAGACACTGGAGGGTATAAATGTATCTCCAAACACCATCATATTGGGTGACTTCAACTACCCGAATATAGACTAGGAACATTACTCAAGTCCTAACTTTCTAGCTCAATGGTTCCTGGAGTTCATAAATTCAAATGCCATGGAACAACTAGTCACTGTTCCCACGAGAGGAGAAAATATACTAGATCTCATTATCACAAACATGGGGACAAAATGCTCCACACCGGAAGTATATCCCTCATTGGTGAGATCTGATCATAAACTAATCTCACTGGAAATCCACATCCCGCCCCCACCCCAAACAAAAAAGACCACAGTGAAGAACTTCTCTAAAGCAAACTTCACACTACTCAAGACTGGTGTGGTATCCTTCAAGGCCCCTGAGCCAGTGGAAACCACAACCCAAGCTGCGGAAGCCCTTACAAATGCCTTCTATGAACACCTCCAGGACTGCATGGATCAGGCAATCCCAAATAAAACCAAGACTCTTTCCACCAAGGGCAAACGTCCAGTCTGGTGGACCCCAGCCATTAACAAACTTTACAATAAGAGGAGAAAGCTATTACATGATAGAACAAAATCCATAAAAGGGAAGTCACCCCTGATCATTCTTAGTAAAAAAATACGAGCACTCATAAAATCAACTAAGGCCAATTTTGTGAGAAAAATTGCCATGGATTCAAAAGACAATCATAAGGCCTTTTTCAGCTATGTTAGGAACCTGGGTGGAAACTCCCAGATATGCTCAGAATTAGTCCAAAATGATACAAAAATCACTGAACCCACAGACATTGCCAACATACTGGCAGACAGGTTCAGTGCAAACTTCACCCCCCCCCCCCAAAGGAGAGATAACTATCCCAGCGGAGTGTAGCCTCCCAGACATCTCAAATGCGCAAGTGAAAGCTGCTCTCTCTAAAGCTAAAAACACAGCATCAATGGGACCGGATGGTGTCCCAGGCTGTGTGCTACACGAGCTCAATGAGGAACTAAACCCGCACATAAGGCAGCTGTTTAATCTCAGCCTTATCACAGGATACGTGCCCAAGGAGTGGCGTACGGCAACTGTGGTCCCACTCCACAAAGGCGGTGCCTCTACGGACCCTGGTAATTACCGCCCCATAAGCTTAACAAGTCTAGTCTGCAAAGCTATGGAGAGGATCATAATGGAGCTCATAAACAAAGATATAGGGGACTTGCAGACATTGGACCCGACCCAGTTTGGCTTTTTCAAGGGCAGATCATGCCTTTTGAACTTGGTCGACTTCTTCAAAACAGTCACCAAGGCCATTGATGAGGGAAAGGCAGTCCATACAGCCTACCTTGACCTTGCAAAGGCTTTCAACACAATACCCCACTCGGGTATTGTAGAAAAACTTACCAACTTAAATGTAAACCCATATGTCACAAGATAGGTTGCAAACTGGCTTAAAGACAGAACCCACAGGGTTAGAGTTGCTGGCGCTATGTCAGACTCCAAGCCGGTCACAAGTGGTGTCCCACAGGGCTCGGTCCTTGGCCCCCTATTGTTCGGCATCTACTTCTCAGAAGTACAGGCCAACATGGGAGGACTTTGGCTGACAAAGTTTGCAGATGACTGCAAACTGGGCGCCATAGTGGAAAGTGCATCAGACACGGATATCCTTCAGAGGGGACTCACGGAAACTGATAGCTGGTGCCAGAGCCATGGCCTGAAGTTAAACGCCAAAAATGTATAGTCATACCCTTCGGGAAAAACAAGGTAACCCCAAGCTACCATATAGGTGGCAATCCACTAAGCACAGAAGAGGTTATCAGGGACCTGGGGACCCAGGTTGACAGTGGCCTTTCTTTTGACACTCACGTTGCTAAAGTGGTTAGAAAGACCTTCTACATTGCCCACCTGATCATGAAGGGATTCACATCCAGATCTAGTGAGGTCATTGTTCCCCTGTACTCTTCACTTATCAGACCAATGATCAAGTACAATGCCCCATTCGGGATGTATCTCACCCGACATCTACAGCATTTGGAGAGACCCCAAAAGTCCCTCACCAAAAGGATAAAGGGACTCCAAAATCTGTCATATGCTGCCAGATTGAAGAAACTCCAGCTCTATTCAGTTGCATACCGTCTGCTCAGAGGTGACATGTGCCTGACATACAAGGCCATGTCCAACCCAGAATTAATGGACATGCTCCACCTCAAAAAATCCAAATCCACCAGAACCACTAGAGCAAGCAACTTAAACCTTAGCACGGATATAAATAGGATGTGCTGGAGGGATAGATTTATCACTCAGAGACTCCCTATACTGTGGAATAGAATCTCAGTCCATGTGAGGCAGAGCACCGCGCTGGCTCTGTTCAATAGAAATCTTGACCTGTGGATGGGAGATCGTAGGTTTACCCCAGGAATCATCTCTGTGTCACTGCTGGACAGAGGCACAACAAACTAATGGGCACAGTATTTTTTTCATATAAGGGGTGGCGTAAGCCACAAAACTCTGGGCTAGGCTTATAAATGCCTTAGGGCAGATAGCTTAGTATAAACCTATGAACCGATGAACCTATTAAAACTTCAAAATGGGTACAAACCAATAATCCACTAATTAATTAATTAATCAATCCATTAATTAACTCCAGAATTCCTGCATATATAAGTAAAATTAAATAGTTAAAACCCTGGTTATTATCTGAATTACAGTTCTTCTTAGATATTAATTCCACCACGAGATAACTAAAATAAGGACATGGGACACATTAAAAGCTTTACATATATGGTAAAACCCTAACTTTGTATATAAAAAAATCAGAGAATGGGATTCTGAAGTATTAGATCTACAATCCAAACATTTGTTAATAAAAGCTGAAAAAAATCAAAATGATTTGGAGATGAAAAAGAAAGTAGAAGTATTAAACAATAAACACAACAACATTCTAACACAAACTAGTGTGGCTTTAGAAAAACTAAAAATTAATAGCTGGGTCACTTCTCCCAAATATCTACATAATTTATCCACAAGAATCAAAATATAATCAAAAGCTAATAACATTAAATGTATCTTCCATGAAAAGAAAGGGAAATATGTTTCGGATATAGGTGACATTCTTGATGCTTATAGAAATCACTGTATGGAACATTTCCAAAAAGAAAATATACATATCGATCAATTAAATTTAGATGAAAAATTTTCTAATATAAAAAAAAATACCAGAAAATTAAAACTAGATCTGCAAGCACCCATATCCTACAAAGAAATTACAGATACAATAAAGAGAGTAAAAATAATAGAGCTCCAGGTATAGATGGCATAATTATGGAAATCTATAAACATTTTCCTTCAAAGATACTATCCCTCTTCCATAAAACTCTATTAGAAATTTGGTCACAAGCTTTAATACCACCCTCTTGGAGATATTCCTTAATCACACCAATCCTAAAGGAAAACAAATCCCAAAACCTCTGTACCTCATATAGACCTATATCAAAACAATAAATAATGATCAAACTGGATTTATATATCATAGACACACACATGACAATATTAAAAGGATAATTTCTCTTATAGATTATGCTAATAATGTAAATAAAGAAACACTCAAAATTGGCTTAGATATAGAGAAAGCCTTTGATTCCCTAAATTGGGGCTGTTTATTCAAAATCCTAATGCTATTTGAATTTCCTGCATCCTTTGTTCATCTCCCAAAGAATATATATATATATATATATATATATATATATATATATATATATATATATATATACAAATAATTTAGCGTATGTCAAGTTAGGTCCTCTTACCTCTGAATCTATACATGTAACAAAAGGCACTAAATAAGGATGTCCCGTGTCACTGATTCTATTTGCTTTGGCTATTGAAATATTGGCAGATTCAATTTGTAACAATATAAAAATCAAAGGTATAGATGTTTATGAGCAGTACAATTCTAAAGTAATCTTATTTGCTGATGACATATTACTAACATTATCTAATACAAAAGAGACATCAGAAGAATTAGATATATTAATTGACAAATTTCACATGACTTCATGACTCCATTTCAGTAAATCAAAATCAAAATTTTTATTTTTAAATTAAAAAAAAGAACTGCAGACTAATGGGGATCACATCATATGGAAACAATAATCTACTTTAAAATATCTAGGAATTGAGTTATGCAAGGATAATAATGAATTAGTCTCAAAAAAACTACAATAATATCAATACAATTAAAATCTTGGTAGAAAAATGGAACAAAATATTATTAACATTTGAAGATAGACTACAGTTAATAAAAATGGTTTTACTGCCCCAAGATCCTATATATAGCCTTGGCAATACAACTGTTACCAGAAAGGAATATACTTAAAGAAATAAATTCATGCCTAATAAAATTTGTATGGTTTCCCAGAAAAAAAAAAAAAAACAGAATAGCTTTAATACATCATATCAAACCATGGAAATGGGGAGGATTATACTTTCCTGATATAGAAACATATATAAAAGCATGAATATTAAAACAATCTCAGATTGGATAAGTCCAAGTTACTTTGCAAATTGGAAAGAATGTCTAACTGTAATAACAATAAATGAATTTTATTTACAAAAAAGTTCAAATAACAGATAAAAACAATTTGCCATGGCACATATTATGTATTAGTATGCAATATAACATAACTAAACCCATTAAAACTTGTATGTTTAATTATTACATTGACTCATTTAGGAAAACTATTAATGCAAATATATATTTAAAAATCTGGGTGATCTTTTAACAGCATTTATAGTCACAAAGAACTTTCCACATAATATATATATAGAGAAGTTATTAATTCTTGGGAACAGAAAATGTTTGTTTGTTGGCTCCAATGTATCAAAGAACTAAAAGTTTTAGATATGCAGGTAAAAAAAACAACATACAAAATTCCACAACAGAACAGGCTAACTTTACAGAGTATTCTGTCATATTCACAATATTTAAGTAGAATAATTAACAATTCTTCATTTAAAGAAATACCTACATTTACGAAATACATATATGAAATCATATATAATGACTTTGACATGGGAAACAGTATTTCAAAATTTTACAAAATATTGATAAACTATAAAACAGCACCCAAAACCTCATATTGGAAATATATAACAAAAGGACACTAAATACAGTAAACTGAAGATATTAAAACAAATATAAACGATAAAATATACATCCTTTAATCAATACTGGAAAGTTTTTAATTGGAAGTTTAATTGGAAATGCTTGCACAGAGCATTCTTAACCCCATATAGAATCAGTAAAATTAGTTTTTCCATAAAAGGAGTTTGTTGGAGTGCAGATTGGAACCACTTTTTCTTTTATTATGTTAAAATTAAGCCATTTTGGAATGGTATTAATAACTCTCTACAAGCTTTATTTAATGAATCATGTTATTTAACTAAAGCTCTTGGATTATTAAATGTGAACGAAGGTCCTCATTTGAATAGGTCAAACATGTATCTAGTATGGACTATAATTGCAATTTCAAGGAAGTGTATAACAAGAAGGTGGAATGCAAACACAATACCAACTTTGGAATACTTCTACAGCCTACTGAAGACCACAGCATTATTGGAAATTAAAATTAAAGAACTATGAATTTATCCAAAGCCATTTATAAACAACCCTTGGGGAAAAGTCTTATCATTGATTGACACTATACAATAATTGATCAGACACTCTCATAATGGATTGGACATACTTATAAAGTAACTGTATACATTAAAATCTGTTACAGTGTCAGGCTAATGTAAGTAGTATACATAGTTATTCAAGATGTTATGTATAAATACTATGGAATTCATTCAAATGTATTTGAAAAATAAAAAAAAAATTTGAGAAATAAAAAAATGATTACTGAATGTGTCTACAAGTCTAAACCCAGAAATATGAGCTGACATGGGTCCTGCAGGGGGGCAAGTCCAGCAGTTCGATGTTACGGTCTTCAGCATTTTTTCTTTCACTGTTACGGTTTCAGGATGTGGGATACAAGATTGTGATAGTAAACCATATAGGGTACATATAGAGGCATTTGCATTCGGTTACAGCAGTTGGTTACTTACAGAAAAATGTTTACATTCTTTTTTAGCAGAACAACTAAAATTATTATATCAGCAGATATAGTTTTGGATAAGAAGTTTATCACATTAATATTGTAAAAGGTTGGTTGAAACATAAATAACATCAATGTATACATTAATGCTGAGTAAGCGAGCTGCACTTACCAGTGTTTTGTATGACATAAATAGGGAATTCATAAAGGTTACCAGAAGGTATACACTACGCATATACTGAGTAAACTTTCTGAGTGAATAAGACAGCAAAAGCATGGTAGTAGGGCAGTTCTAGAAATCAGAAAATGTACCTCAAAGTGTACACATAGTGTATACCTCATGTTAATCTTTATGAATCCCCCCCCAAAAAAAAAAATAAGTAGGTATTGTGGAGTGTTGGAGGACATGAAATTAGCCTGGTGTAAGGAACAAGCAAATCCAGGGGCTGTTTAGGTACTGTTTAAGTTCTAATTTAAAGGTATTCAGTTTATTAATTTGTTTTAGTTGAAGTGGCAGGAAGTTCCAGAGTTGTGACACATAACTGGAATACAGAACGTTTCCTGCAGGGTTGTTACCTTTGTTAATGATCAACAAGAGATTGCTGCGTAGACTGTAGATTTCTAGTTGGTGGGTAATGGTGCAAGATACTGTACAGGGAGAGACAATTTTCCCATTGGTAGTTGAGATTATGGGATATTATGAGTTATGTGTGTGTAAAGTAGAGTGGGAACTCTGTCAATTTTATTTAGGTTAAGGGGTGTACAGTGATGTGTTTTGTGTGGGAGGTTTGCAGTGAATTTGTATATATATTGTAGTATGCATCAAGATGTTTCTTCCTATTGGGAGTGTGTAGGTTTGTGAGAACTGAAGATAAAGGAGATTGCATAGGACATAGGAGGAGGCAATATTTCTTCTAGCAGAGTCTGTAGATTGTGGTTTTGCCTGATAGAGAGTACCACATTTCTGCTGGGTGTTATACATGACTTGAAGGCCTTATTTAAGGTTCTCATCTATGGTAACATCAAGTAATTTAGTGTGAGGTACAGTTTAGATTATAGCACTATCTGCTGAGGAGATGTGAAAATTGTGTGTTTTTCTACCCAGAGCTGTTTGAGTAAGAAGAGCATTGCTTTCGTTTTCTTTGGATTTATGTGCAAGTTAGCCTTTGAGAGCTATGATTTGATAGACATAAAGGAGGGTAGAGAGAAAGCAGATATATTTTTCTTTTTTCCTTGCTTGACTGGTTGCTGTATGGAGATTGTTTATAAAAAAGAAATTGAAAGCAATGGGCTAAAAAGAGACCCTTGATGGACTCTAATAGATAGTGGCAAAAGGGAGAGAATTTACCTTTTAACAGCATGTTGCCCATTGGATAGACAACTTTGAAACTAGAGTGCGAGAGAGAGGGAGGGAGGTAGAGAAGAGTGTTCATTGTCAAGAGAAGAAAGATGAGAAGAAAGATGCGGTAGCAGTTTTCAATGTGTGACATGCTTTGGATAGGTTGAGTAAAAGGGGGATGACACCAGGTTGCCTGCATTTCTCTGTAAGCTTGTATTGGTAAAGTTAAGCAGGGCTGCTGTTGTACTTTGGTGTGGGCGGAAACCATGTTGAATTTTGGATAAGAGATTGTCAGATGTTTGAGAGGTTGAGAGTGGATGCAGATTTCCAGAAGTTTTGATTGTGGGGTGGGGGGTAAGTTAGCTATAGGCCTCTACAGTTTCCTCTCTTGTGCAGTTGGATAATGAAGGAGATTTTTTTTTCTTAAGAGGGGAATGTATAAGGTTAGTTTCACAAATCTGATTTGATATAGCTATTAGTATCCATCTTTTAATTTGAGATTGCTTTGTGTTGTATGTGCAGTAAACTGGTATGATGTGGGTAGATTATTTTATGTGTTCAGTAATTGTATTCTTGCAGTACTAGACTGGTCTGACTGCTGACAACATGGTATCATAATAACAAGAAGGAACGATGACACTGAAAGAAACATTTTTTTTCCTGGAAATTACTGTTTGTATAGGGATGTGAAACAGCACAAGCTAATACTCAGTTACTGTTAGTAAGATAACACTGCAAGACAGTGAACAGAGACTGAAGGGGGTGGAATCATGAAAAGCCAGTACTAATAACTCTGCTATCCAGCTATACAGTGTGAAGCTTATCTAGTTGTGACAACTAGTAATCTTAGCCCAGAACAGCAGCATACATTTGTCATACTTATTTATAATTAAATAAATAAAATATTTTGCGACAACTAATAATCATACCCCAAGAAAACAGTACACATTTGCCATATGCTCTTAAGGCTGGTCTGACATATATGGTGGAGAGGCTTGCATGTAGATGTTGCTAAAAATGCTTGTGATCCACTGGTTCTGGAAGGAACTTTGGATGGGATTTCTTTGCATTGAATATTCATGCTGATGATGTAGCTGGAAAGTCTAATTTGTTCTTCAGGTATTTATTACGTGCATGGCCCTTGTGCTGTGAGTAACCTTGGAACATACTATAACAATGTTGTAGTTAAGCAAGTGCTTTGATTAAGCATGTCTGCATCTAATGTTTTAATTTTGGCTTTCTTTAAAATGGTGTTCATGCTGCTCGATTGCTGGAGTCACCAAGGAGATATATTCATTTATTTATTTTATTGACAAAAATGTTGTGATGAACAAAGTAAACATTTGAAGAAAATTAGGGGCATTCTTCACAAATAGGAACAGTTGAGAGATATGAGTAGCACCTAAAAGGGAAGGTCTGGCCGCAATAACCCATTCCAGGATTTGAATACTATTGTGGTTGAGTGTGATTTTTATTGATGGAATTATGATTTTCTGAATGTTATTTTAACTTCTTTGAACAAGTCTCAGCAGAAGACTTTAAGAATTTTTAGTTTTTCTAGCAGTTGAAACTTTTGCAAACTTTATTAGATCTACTAGCAAGATTTAGGGATTCTTGATAGATGAAAGTTATTCCTGTAAATTACAGTTATTTGCAGATAACATTTTAATAAGTGGTGATGTTGAAGCTTCAAATGACAATTTAACTAAGTCTATTAATTACTTTGACAAACCGTCAAGTTTAATGTTTAACCCTGATAAAACAGAAACTTCACTTATTAATAAAAAAAGTTAGTTATTTAAGAAACTATGAGAATTTTATTTGGGACAATTCACAAATTAATTATATTGAAATTATGATTAAATCTACTGTAAAAGACTCAATAGCAGTAAATTATAATAAGGTAATGCACTGTTACTAAAATAATGATTAACTGGAACATTTTTTTACAATGGAAGTAGACCTACTGTAATAAAAATGATAATCCTACCAAAAATACTTTTCTGTCTAAAATCACTAATTATTCTCCCTCCTAAAATGATCTTTTTAATAAATTAAATTCTACTCTTCTTAATTTTTTATGGTTCCCCAATAAACCAAGAATATCCTTTGATTGGCATGTTAAAAGTTGGCAAGAAGGTGGATTTAGTTTTCCAAATGTTGAATTATATGCCAAATCCATAATTCTCAATTCAGTATCTCTCTGGTTAAATTCCTCTTGCAAGTCCACTTGGAAATTCATTCATGAAAGATTAATAAATAAAAACAGCTATGTTGTAGACTTTTTCTTTGAATTTAGAATGAATACATTTTACTGGATATTGAAAGACTTGTGTTTAAATGAAAAAAAATAATACTATTCCTCTCTCTTCAGTAATTACATCCTCATAAATGTTAAAAGATTCATGAATTCTAATTGTAGAGTTAAAGATTTATTGTTTTTATTGTTCCCTATATCAAATACTGTGGGTTGTTTTGTTTAATATAAACGGAATGCTATACCTTAGAGATGCAAATTTAATCTTTTGGCAATGATTCTTAATCAAAAGTAAATCGCATAAAATAGATTATCTTCCTGTAAGGCATTGTTTAGAAAATAATAATTGGTTGGCTATACAATCTTGTAAAAAATATGCTAGTGATAAAATCAAAATCTCTTTGGATTTTCAAACAAAACCTATTCCAAAGCTGCTTGAGTTTTTTTCAAAATCAATAGTAACTCAAATAAGAATAAATCATATATATCAATAATGTATAAAATAATAAGAGAAGAGTTTGATTCCATAGATTCATTATTTTGGAATTACTCAGCTAAGATTAATGAGAAGTCCTTATCTAATGAAGTCAAATGCTTAATTCTTAAGTCTGCGGGAAAATCTTCTCTTTATTGGAAAATATACACATGTAGATTTTTTTCACATAGCTTTTTAAACTCCACGTAAAGAGACTATGGGAAAATTAATTGTTAGAGGTGTAATGAAGTCTGTAATGCATATTGGTTTCATATGATATTGGATTGTAAAATAGTAACTCCTTTTTGGGTTGAATTTAGAAATTTTACCCATGCTTTGTGGACAGATAATTGCATAATTTATAACTCCATGATCTTATTTGATCCTGTTCCAGATTCCGTTCCAATGATGCAAGTGCTTCTCCTTTGGTCCATTTTAGCTATAGCAAGAAAAATAATCACAAAGAATTGGAAATGTAAAACTACTCTTTCATTCACTGAATTCATTAATTTAGCAAAAAAAAAAAAAAAAATCTGTAAAAAAGAATTGTCAACTGCCAGAATGAGAACTTTGAGTATTACTCACCAGTTTAGATTTTGGTCAAAACTAAGTGATTTACTTGATATATTTTAATGATTTAATTTTCTGTGTTTAATGTTGTGGACATCTGTAAGTAGTTATGTTTTTGTTCTATTTATCTTTAAATGATTTTGTACAGTCTTTGTTTTAAAATTGAATTGCTAAAATTAAAATTACATTTCATTAAATTCTTAAGCTGGGGTTTATTCATTTCAAACAGCTTAGTATGGTTTGTCATTAATGTGACATCCATAGCACCAACAAGCAAAATAATTAAACTGTAGCCATAATCAACTTTTTATTGTGAAGTTATGAAACACTGTACTACCTGTCATAAGATGGAACAAATGGGCAAAATGCGGAACACCTACTAACAACTAGGAAGGAAGCTCACAGCATGGTTAAAATGTTGCTATATACTGGTTTTACCACACACCCAATTCATCAGCCATTAGAGACTCTTGGAAGAAGCAACTTATGTTACAAACATCCAAGACATCAGATGAGAAAGCCAAGCAATCCCCTAGCAGGTAAGAGTAGGCTTGCAACATCATGAATACCATACCATCCATGACACCAGCAACCAAAAGAATTACAGAAACTGCAGACATAGCCAACCTTCCTCATCTTTTAAAAATGAGGAATATAATACACTGGTTTGCACAGTGTGGGCCAGATGGGCAAAATGTGACAGATTTAGTAAAAGCTGGGAAGGAACCGTGTTTCTTGGTTAAACTCCGTACTCCCCTCTATCCTCTCAACTTTTTAGCACATGTGTACGAAACAAACAGAAAGTCAGGAACAGATTTTAAGTATTTCTCTTTTATACTTAGAAAGTTGCTAGAATAACATGTTTTGCTTTAAGGGACATTTTTTGAAGGTTATAAAGTCTGTAACTCACATGCCTGTCATTATTTAATGACTGCAGTCCTCAACAATTTGCCAGACAGCCACACATTTTACAAAGAACAGACCAAAATGTGGAGGAGGGATCAAAGACCCCCAAAAGAGACAAATTGTATATAGTATTTTCTATGACCTATTTATTAACCAGGTAAACTCTCTGGAAAAAGCATCTGTTTTTAGGCTTGACCCAGGAGCAGTGACTGTCATACTCAAAGTCATACAGTAGACAAAGGAAGGTGGAAGGATTAAAACCATGTACTTTTGGCTACTTTAGTAACAGTTCAGAGCCTCAAGTGCCAGAAAACTCTTAATTCACTTAAAAAGTTAGTAGAAGTAGAGATGCTGCATGGAAGTGCATTTTCCTTAGCAATAAAAATGATGCCACTCTAACAATTGACATTATTGACTGAATAAGTCTGGAAACAGTCAACTCAATAACCAGATGATACAATCTGTTCCCACTGGCTCGGATTCGAAATACTGACACTCAATTAGTAAAATGAAATCTTCCTTTATTCAATTAACATTTGAATAAAGGAAGATTTCATTTTACTAATTGAGTGTCAGTATTTCGAATCCGAGCCAGTGGGAACAGATTGTATCATCTGGTTATTATTGACTGAATGTGATCCTCTAGGATTTTCCAAAAAAGAAAAAGATATCGGTGGATGTGTAGCAGTTGTTGTGGAGGATTAAGGCACCAAGCTCTTAATAAGCTGACATCTGTAGTCCAGGATACAGGGTTTGATTCTCTTTCTGTCTCCCTTGGCCTACTGTGTGATTCTCAGCAAGTCACGTATCTAGATAGTGTTCTTGGATACTGTATTCCTGAATGATAAAATTATGAAAACTGTTAGACTGCCAATTCTCAGTGACTTAGCAGACTTGTATGTGTTCATGGTGGTCTTTAAGTAAAGACACACACACACACACACACACACACACACACACACACACACACACACACACACACACATGGTTCTTCTCTGTTTTCCTTGTTTAAAGACATTTTATTCATTCTGTTGTCCTTCTCCACATGCTTTTCTTGCCATTCCCCACAAGCTTCTCTTTCTGCTTGATCTGCATCCAGTGGGAGGAATCCAGAATTACCATCTTTTACATTCTTGGACCTGTATTGTTCCATTCCAGACCACAAACAAGGTGCTTTGGTTTCTGCTTGGATCTGCACCCAGCGTGAAACTTCTTTTCCCCATTCCTGCTTAAATGGTCTGAAGGCTGTTGCACAGACAAGGTGCTTCACTTCCATTCCTGATTAAACGGAACTGTGTAGAGCAGGAAATATTTTTGTTTTAACTTAAAAAAAAGAGAGATGGGTTCTTCAGTTTCTGTTCCTGCTTGAATTGACATGTGCGGAGTGGGAAACTTTTTTGTTTAACTTTAAAAAATGGTACGTACATTTCTATTCCTGCTTGAATTAACCTGAGGCTCTTGAATACACAAGGTATTTCTGTTTTCATTCCTGTTCGAACAGATTTGTGACGACTGGAAAACTTTTTGTTTTTAGCTTTAAAAAAAAAAAAAAAACAGAGGCAGCTTCACAAGGGGAGGGCATATGCAGTGCAGTAGCACCCACCACTGGTAGTGCCACACAAAGGAGGTTGGAGTTCAAGGGGGTGCTCCCCTCCCTTAGAAAACATATACTGTACTGTTATAGTATGCTCATGCTTCAGGAGCTTTCCCAAAGCACCTACACAAAAACTACACTCCTTTTGTATTCTACTGTATTTAAAAAAAGGATGGACAGTGAGTGGAAACAGATAGTCACATTTTCAGGAAAATGTTTAACTGTCATCATTAATGTGTCGCTGCCTTTAGGCAGTAGTGCTGCTTCCATTAACTGAAAAACAGCTGTTGCTTTTTGTTTTCATTTTTTTGGCATTAATGGACCTAATCATGAGCCATTTGGAATTTTTTTTTTTTTGACATAATTAGTTTGTAGTTTAGTTATGGGAGATGATACTGCTGGCACAACAGTGAGGTTTTAGGATTTGCTTATGTTGATACTCTGTGCAGATATGTTAATATGAAATACAGACATGAAAATGTAGCATGCAGGACATGTATGTATGTTTTTTACTAAAGTAAAAAAATAAATATTTCAGGTGTGAAATCTAAGCACAGCATTCTGAAGTGTAGTGCCTGCCGGGTTCAGGCATATAATGTCACATGATGGATTGATGCAGTGTATCATTTACCAGACTCAACAAGAGAAGAGAACGAGAAAAGGGGAAGGAGGAAGAAAGTAATATTCATGGGGGATCTGAATCTGCATGAACAAGCTAAGGAGATTCTGAACTCCAAAGTAGAGGGTGAGAGAGATTTAATTGATATCTTAGACCACGAAGAGTTAAGACGTCTGATGCAGGACTGTACCAGAAAGGACAGAATTCTGGATGTGGAGCTAACCAGTGTGAAGGTGGTAAGGATGTCCAGGTTAAGGCACCATTCGCCAACAGTGATCACACTGCTCTGGGATTTTGAGTAAGGAGATGGGGAAAAATAAAAATGCAAAAATAAAGGTTTGGAGTTTTAGAAGAGCAGATTGTGCAGATCTGGGGAAACTGATCAACCATGACTTAGGAGACTGGGATCAAATTAAGGGTGTAAACAAACAAACACTAGTTACAAATGCGGTAGTGAGAGTTATGGACTAGGGTATGGGAAGAGTTAAACATGGAAAAGGCCATTTTGGCTGATGGGAATGTGGGGCCAGTAATTATAGAAATAGGGCCTTCAAGAGGTGGAAAGGAGGAGGCAAGTTGGTGGAGGATGTGCCGTACTAGAAGGCTAGCAAAGAGGAAAAAAATGTGGTGCTGACAATATGTTATATTTCAAAGGGAGTTAGCAGAAAGGGTCAGTAAGGGAAGTTAGGGCTTTTTAAGTTAAAAGCGAGGTACTGAATGAATACTTTACTTCACTCTTCACAAAGGAAATGGGATGCGGCTACAGTGGTAGAGATGCAGATTAGCGTGGGGGGGGGAGCAATGGAATGGCACTATGATAGAGAGGGATGAGATTCCTTGATAACTAGCTGCCTTTAAAGATAAGGCACAATGACCAGATAGGCTACCTTCCAGAGTCCTCAGAAATTTAGCCATATTGTTGGCAGACCCACTGATGGTAATCTTTTGCAGATCACTGGCTAGTGCATTACCAGAGGACTGGAAGACCGTAAGGGGGCTTTGTACAAGTAGGGAACAGAAAGAAACGGGGGACTACAGACCTAACTAGCAGTGACAAGTAAATAAATGGAGAGAATTCTGAGGGGGAAGGCTAGTAGCATTTGTAGGTAAAAAGTCTCCAGGATAGCAATCACCATAGATTCATAGCCAGAAGTCAGTCAGTCAAACCTGGCGTAGTTGTTTTGACTGGTTTACTGGTGAACCTGACAAGGAGAGTATCAGTAGATATAGTTTATCTGGGCTTCACCAAGGCCTTTCACTCAGTCCCACACAGGAGGCTGCTTGGAAAAGTGGAAAGACTGGTGGCTAAGAGCATGACAGAGGAACTGGATAGCTGCATGGTTGAATGGTAGGCCACAGATGGTTCTGTTGAGAGGGACAGTATCCGGTACTAGGAAAGAGTTTACTGGAAAGTGATTACTAAAGTACCCCAGGTTACTATTGTGGGTTCAGTAGTTTTCAGTGTGTTCAGTGCAAACAAGCTGTAAAATTCTTCTATTTAGCAAGCAGAACAGAGGACAGAGCCATTTGTCTGCACTGGAATATTGCACCTAAAATGTATTTGTTGTAATCTCCTTGAAGGCCTGCCCTGTGTCACCACAAATTCTTTGAGCTTCACTGAGAACATCCATTTTCTGACCATAATAGACCTTTTCTTCCCTGACAAAATGGCAGGAAACCACTACTTTTAATTGAAGAAGATCCTTTTCTCAGTTTCCAGTTTCTACAGTCATCCTTCAGCTTTTTTAAACACCTTTGTATGGACTATTTGCCTGTGCAAGCATCAGACATGTTTTGTTTGGGGTATCTATATAACTTTTTGGGGGAAGTGCAAATCCATTTGTGACAAGTATAAGTGCCAGTGGCGGATTAGGTAGCACACATGCCTTTGATGCAGAAGGCTGTGGGTTCAATTCCCACACCATGTACATTGAATGCTGACATTGCAGTGCAGCATAAGGGGATGCTGTACTCTTGAATATGTTGTCCGTTTGATGAGATGTGGCCTCGGTTTAACATCTGCTTTAATTGGTTGTAACTCAGGTGAATGTAAACGATCCCACAGCACCTATATAAAATAGTAAGGAACCTTTATTTGTATACAAAAATAACTCTTATTTACAAATATTTACATATATACAAATATATTAATAACTATACACATCTGTATACACATATTCATAATTTTCTTTACAGTCATGCTAAGTTTGTATCCCTATTAGTTCCCTGCTCCATTTTCCAAAACCACCATCTGATTTTACTTAATTTTGTTGTTAAAACCCATTTACCATTAAACATAATTTAATTTATTCTTTCATTCCATATAACCCATGTAACATAAAATTACTTTTTTATCTACTTTTAACATACTCTTTACTTCTTTTCTTATAATATCCATATTTAATCATATCCATGTTTATTGTATCCACTACTTTTATATATTCAAAAAAATCTTCTTTACATAGTTTTCCCCATAACTTTTTTACTCTGTTACATTTCAAAAACACGTTCCATATTTTCTTCTTTTTGAGAATGTAAACATACCTGGCCAGATTCAGTAAACATTCTTATCATATTTTTCACATTTTTTGTGCTTTGTAGTCACTCAGAAAGATTACACTTAGTGTCCATGTAGTCTACACTTTGAGGTGACCTTTATGAATCTCTGTCAGTATTCAAAGCTACAAGAAAATCAGTAGAAAAATAAAAATTAGGAGGCAGAAAATCCGGGGGATTCTATCACTTTTCTATTTATATTGCATGTTTCCTTTTACTGGCAGTTTATCTATTACCAGTGTCCACAAAAAATCTTGACAGTCTACCTGCTGATTACATCATTTGCTTCTTATTTATATAGCTTTATTTTTTTTTCATCAGTTAGATTTTCCCATGGTTTTACATCATACCACTCAACTCTTAAAGCAAGAAATCTGGACAAAGCCATAAATAAAAGTGGGACAAAGGCCCAAAATGGGGACAATTTTTAAATATTGCTCTTGCAAGCTTAGAAAGTTGATAGAATGACAGGTTTTGCATTAGCATGAATTTTCTTAAGGATATGACATCTGAAATTCAAATGTCTGTCATTATTTTCTAACTTTAATCTGTAATAATTTTCACTAATTTGCCAGAAAACCACAAGTATATGAAAAATGGATGGCGCAGAGGTGCAGAGTTTGCGTAGTCGCCTCACGCCAAGATGTTCTCTGGTTCGATTCTTGGCTGGGGTGCCTATTGTGCAGAGTCTGCATGTCTTCCCTGCATCTGTGTGGGTTTTTTCTGGGTGCTCCAGTTTCCTCCCATGTTACAAAGACATGCATTTGGAGCGTTTTTCCCCAGGCCTCTGCTGAAAATTGGCTTTGTTCCAAGTCGGATTTTCCTGGTAAACAAATGTTAAATAAATAAATAAATGGGCCAAAAATATGACACCAAAAGCTAACGTTCTGCAAAAATCTGCAGAGTTGAGAGGTGTGTTTTTCATAGTAATGTTTTATCATTAAATTCTTATACCATACTTTTCTATCTTAGCTATATCATCAATTTTTATTTTTCTTGGTAACATTTGATTTCTTCATTTATACACTCTTTTTTATATTTTACTCTTTTGTTACCATACCCCAAATTTATCATACTTATATTTATACAGCTTTACTACTAATATCTCATTGTTTTTTATTTATCCACTTTAACACTTTGTACAAATTTAATGAAGCACAAATACCACTGGGTTAATTAACCCTAAACCCCCTTCTTCTTTATTTATATACAAAACTCCTCTTTTTGCTGGGTTTAATCTATAACCCATATAAATGAAAAAAATATCTGCAATACTTTCTTTTCAAATGCTGTTGGCAACATAAATACACTTGCTAAGTATGCTATTTGTCCCGTCAATATTGAATTTATCAAATAAGCCTTTTGTCTGAATGATAATTTGTATGTTCTCCAGAAAAGACATGTTTTCTTTATTTCTTCTATTGTTTTTTTCCCATTGAATTTTATTTACATCTTTATTCACAAATGTAATACCTAGCACAGAAATTTCATTCATTGTAAAATATATACCCCCGATCTTTACTACATCACCTAAAGGTTTACTTTTTTCTTTATTTAGAGCCATCCTTTTCATCTCTGGACACTCATTTGTGTGAATTATTACTTCTTTTATCCAAATTTTTTTTTTTGCAATTATTATAATGTCATCTGCATATGTTAACAGAACTGGAATTCTTAAACCTTCAGGTGTTATATACCCCAGCTCCTTCATTTTGTAATTTATTTTATGTACTATCACACTCATAACTAATGTAAAGAGTATACAACTCCTTGGATATCCCTGTTTCCCACCAGTCTTCATATGTACCTCTTGGCTTAACCAGCCATTTACAAGTATTTTTACTTTATTACTATACACTGACATACATAATTTCCTTTCTTTCTCACTTGTATTGTATTCTTTCATTATTACTCATAAGATTTCATGTCCAGTTGTGTCAAATGCCTTGATGATCATGATTTTTGCTTCTGTTCTGTTCATAATATCTTCCACAGTTTCTCTAACTATCATTAATAATTCTTGACAACCATTCCCCTTTATGCTATGTATGCAGTATTCCATAATATTTTCCATTTTAGTTTCATATCTTCCTTCCTCCATATGAATTTAAGTATTCCACTACATAATTCTTTATACGTAAAACCTTAATTTAACTATTCATTCAAAATCTTTAAAAAATATTTTTTGCCAGTCCCTTAAATTTTTGCACATTTCATACCCTGTTCTGTCTGAACCTGCAGCCAAATCTATATTTACTTGTCCTAATAATTTATCTAGCTCATTTAAGGAAATCCCCTTTTCCAATTCCTTATTTTCTTTTTCTGTTAGCTTTTTTACTTTCCATATTTTTTCAATAACTTTTTTTCTTTAAACATTTCGTGCACATATTGTACTACACTATTCATAATTTTTTCTTGAGTTCTTCTATTTCTCCTTTTACATTTTATTATTTCTCTCATTACACAACCATCTACCTTTACTGATGTGCTTAAGTAACTAAGTATTTTTTCTCTCTTTATTTGTAAAAAATATCTTTGCTTATATAAAAATTCTATATGTTTTCTTGATTTCTTTCATATAATTGTTTTTCTCTGTCAAAGTACTTTCTGTCATTATGTTCTAAATCTTCCAATGCATCACTATATGTTCTTTTATGTTTTTCTTTCTCTACTTTTTTGCATCATATTGCTACTGTAAAAAAACATTTTTTTCCTTAAATATCTTCCACCATTCAGACCAGTTTTTATAAAATGTCCTTATAGTAATATGATCTTTCCATAACTGTATTACTAATCTTTTTCCTTCTTCATTCCTTGCTTTCTCATTTATCCCTGTTGTTCATTTGACTGTTTTTAAATACAGTATTCCTTTTTTTTTTTTTTTTTTTTATCACTGGCCATATTGCAAGATGATCAGAGAAATCCGGTTTAACTACCTCCCCTTCTCCTGTGACTAAACCTTCTGATACTATAACATAATCTGTTTCAGTTCTTCATGAATTTTTGTCCCAAAGTTTTAACTTACCACGTCTTATAACTTCTAACATTTTTCTTATATCATTACATTCCTTTTATGCATGCTTCTCAAATCACAGTTAAAATTTCTTGTCATTGCAATATTCATATTTATCACTACATAGTCTAAAATCTGCTGAAATAATTTTTCCTTTATTTACAGTTAGTATAAACATATAGTGTTATAATTATACTTGTTCTTTACATTTTAAATCTACAATGTTTAATCTTCTCATTTTCACTAAAGTTGCATCTAATATCTTTACTGTATTTCTACAGACTACAGCTATTCCAGAACATCTGTCATTTCCCAAATTCTAAATTTTCTTTCCTCCCCATAGTTTCTCTGTTTGTAATCTTTCATTTGTTAAAAAAATTTGTGTCTTCAAATATAATTAAATCTGTATCACATATATTGCACCACTGCAAAATTCATATTCTTCTTATATTTTTGATACTATTCACATTTACAGAAAGCAGTCTAAAAATTTTATTTTCCATTTTTCCATATGTTCATAGCAAATTACTAGGTCAGCTTTCTTAACAGACCATTGTAAGCCTAACCAATTTCCTTCCCAAAGGCGAGAATCAAGCACTGTACCTTGTGATTGTGAGTCAAGCACCTTAGCCACTGTACCAAGCCCCAATCTTTAGCGGTGTATATTATTTTTTATCCATTTTCTTTCTTTTTTTTTTCTGTTGTACTTGACCCTTTAAATTTTCTTTTTCTGCCGTTTGCCCTGTTATCAACAAAATTCTTTTTTCCCATTTACTACCTCCCAGTTTGTCTTTATCACTTTTTTTCAGAACCTTCTCCTATATCTCTTTATTATGTTTTCTTATCTACTTTTTATTCTTTTTCCCTGCTTCTAACATTTCTTCTCTCTGTTCATTTTCTCAGTTTGTTTTGTTTTTTCCTTACTGTTAGTTTCATGTTTTGCAATCCATCCATAAATGTCCAATTTTGTCACAATTCTAACATTTCAGTTCACATTTTTGCATTATGTCCCATTTTCCCACAAATATAACATTTTCTTTTGTCACAGTTGTTTATCAAACACCCTTCTTTTCCACAAAAAAAAAACAAGTTTTGGGTTTTTCCCAGTATTTCACAACATCCCTATTCCCCTCCACCTGTATAATGCTTGGTATACGTATATTTTTTCTCTTTCTATTTTTAACACAATATTTCAATCCCAGACACCAGTCCACAAACCCCTTTTGTCATAATTTTTGCAGTGTTCAGTACTTCTTTACATAAAGCTTTCAAATGTCCTTTCAAAATCTCTCTTTCTACCTCTGTTCGAAATTGTACACAAATCTTCTTTTTTGTTTATCTGTTAAATGCTTTTATCACATAAAGATTCCATGGCTTACAGTCTTTCTTTTTTCATATTCTCCAACAAATTTTTCCATTGAAAAAACAGTCTCAAATATCAGGTCACAAAATGTCTCTTTGTTAATAAGAATAAATGGTCTTACCTTGTGTGCTTTTACACCCAAAGGATCTGTTAAATTGTCCCACACTTCATATCTGTCCATTCCTTTGTCTAATTTAGTTTGAATCCTTACCACATTCTTTTGTTTTTTATTTTCCTCTGCCTTCTTTTCTACTACTCCACTTTTCCTTCTTTTACTTTCTCTGCATATGTTTTCTTTTCTGTCTCACCACTGTTCTTCAGGATTGTTTCTGCTTCCATCTTTTATATTTTCTCCATGGTGTCTCTCCAGGAAACATATCCTTCATTTTCTGTCTCAGTTTGCACCACCATTTCTTTAAGTAAATCATCCCGCATCCCTCCCAACTGGAGGGTTGTAATTATACATCCATTACTTTCTCTGCATAGGTTTTCTTTTCCATCTTACCACTGTTCTTCAGGATTGTCTCTTCATCCTCCTTTTGTATTTTCTCCATAATGTCTCCCCACAAAACATCTCCTTCATTTTCTGGTTCACTTTGCACAACCATTTCATTAAGTAAATCATCCAGCAACTCTGCCAACTAGAGGGTTATAATTATACAGCCATCATTTGCTGACTGAAATCGATCAAACAGGTTTCTTTGTAACATTTCCTCAGAATCCTGCACACATTCTCCAGTCTTGATATTTACTTTCTTCTTAATTTCTTTCACTGCTCCATCATCATGTCCTACTGTCTCCCTGTTTCTCCAGGCACTTCTGCTTATGGAATGGAAACAGGAAGTGCTCCTTCAAAATGTTCCCACTCACAATGATGAGTTTGGGAAGTTCCCAGATGCCCTGGCAAAATTCCAGTAATAGTACAAATACTACCTCAGGTCTCCCCTGAAAAGATGCTACTAGCCTAGTTGTACTAACTTGGTCAACAAAGGAGAAATGAATAAATAAATATATTTGTATCATTCTGGGCACCAGTTTCTCTGAAAAAAAGCATATTCCCTGTCAGAGAAAGGACAGAATTTTTTAGTGTGTGTTGTTCACTGCAGCTGCATGCAGTAAATAAAAGCGTGAACTTCGGAAGTGTCGCTATTCACTCTCACAAACTACGTATTCTGTTGCGGGTAACAGTACTTTCTATCTTGTTTCTTTCTTCTGTAAAAAGTTTAAACAATTACTCATGGGCTTACAGTGAGTGAATATACTTTTTTCCTGTTATATATACTGCTTTTGTCTGTGTTATTACAGAGGAAAAAAGCTGCTATTCTGTACAGATATTCATACATTTGGTCTGCTTTCAGAAGAAATGTGTACAGTTGCTGTAGATGTGCAGGCAGGAGTGCACTTTAATTACTAAGTGTGTTTTTCTTTTCCCTGCAAGCCTCCTTCACCATGACTTTTGGGTTTTCTTTTTTTGCAGTAAAGGGAATAGTCTGAACTGGAGAAGTTTTTGGAAAAGGTGAAGGTTACAGTGTAGCTTTGGCAATGGTATGTTTTATCACTAAGGAAGGTAGTGAACTTGCATATTCCTGTTAATACTTAATTCATTGTGTGTAGGTCTGAAAAGGGAAATAATAGTTTTTTTCTTGGAAACATAATTGTTATAGAGGAAAGAAAAAAGAAGAAATTAATGTAATTCAACTAATGTTAAATTTCTCAGAAGGATTGGTAGAATTAGTGCAAGCTATGTATAAGGACCCAATTCAGTACAAAAATGACTTGAATAATATTCTAAGTCTTATGTATGGAAGAAAGTTTATCCTCAGTATAGGAGATGTTTGTGTTGAGTTGGTATAAAATAACATCCACTAAAGAGGTAAAGTGCTTTAGTGGATAAAAAAAGCCTTAAGTAGAAAATAGAAAACCAAAGACAAATAATCCATAAAACAGGAGAAGAAATGATTACAGAGATTAAAAATGTGGAACTGAGCACTATCAGAGATAGAAACGGAACTTAGTAAAAGAAAAGTGAGCTGTATGGATGCTGTATTGGAATTTGAGCTTGAAGAGGATGTTGGCATAAAACAAACTATCCAAAATTTGCATATATTTAATAAAGTAGACTCCCAATACAAGGAGAGAAGTCACTGATCCAGCTGTTAAGACTTGCAGTGCAGTGTAAACAAAGTAAGTTCATCTTTAATTAATTCCTAATATCAAATTAGGTTGTAACTAGTTATTTTTTTATGTTTAACTGTTTTTGTTGTTGTTTGATGAGTGATGTTAAACATGAGATTAAGATCACATAAAACATCTGATTGTGATAGTTGAATATGCATGCTTAACAGTGGCAAGTTACTGAAAATTGAATGTCAGCACTGACTGTCTGAGAGGAGGCTGCTTTATTAGTATTGTATAAACATATAATTATAAAATGGCTACATCGGCATTTGGTGCTGGGAATGACAAATGGATTATGCATGGGAATTGTACAGTATGTTGCAATGAAAACATGTTAAAAAAGTATTTACAGAAGTGTGCATGATGGTTGGCAATTTAAATAGAAAAAATATTAACAACCCTGTGAGGGGCTGAGGGGCTAAATGGCAATTATTTTAAAAATTACTGGATACAAGATAGTGTATGGGAGGGAACAGGTAAGAAATGTATTCTATAACTGGTGTGTGCCAGTGTTTCTTTTCTTTTTTAATTTGTGTTTATTCAAAAGATGTATTCAAGAAGAAGCAATGTTAGTAAGAAAAAAAATATCAAAGGAACTTCAAGCATAAGGTAATGTACAAAATAACTGAGTTAAAAGGCTTAGGAAGCACAGAAAAAAGAAAACAGGACACATGAGAGGATCATGAAGTGTGAAAGGATAGAGGGTGTTTAGGAAATGTTTTGAAGAAAACTTAGAGGTTGAGAAATAAGATAACTGATGATCATGTGGTTTATGATAATTATAGGGAGAACAGTAGTTATGGAATGAGTGGCACAAATAGTAGTAAAAGTTTTATGGGAAATGTTGGTGAGCAGATATGTTTTGCTTCTTTGTAAACAGGAATGGGATGCAAACAAAATGTGTAAACAGGAGTAAGGTCTATTTAATGTGCAGTACAGGCATAATGTGCACGACGGATGAAGGAAGCTCAAAAAGTAGCTATCTGGCACAGATGCTAAAGTCCTGAGTATGACTCAGAAGAGTGAAGCTGAATTGGAGGCTTTGGAGCTGGAAGAGCTGGGTAGCTGTGAATGATTATAAGTTGCTGCTCCTGGTTTGCCCATCCTCTGAGTCATAGAGGTCGCTCACTGCTTGGGTGACACCTAGAGGAGGTACTAGGTGTTCCAACCGGTGAACATGGGCCTGCTGAGCTCATGCTTTCCTTGCGAAACTGTAGTGGCTGGGAAGTCTGCATGTGGAAGTATGCCTCTTGCAGCAGGCTACACATAGTGGAGCTCAAGGGAACTGCCACAAATCATATGAGCTCCAAGGGCGTGGGTAGGCCACACCATTTTACTTGAAAGCTGGCCTAATCCCTACCACCTGACTCTTACAGTAGTTTGAACAGATGGACTTTTAAGGATCTTTGAGCAGAAATGAATGGGTTGTAGGAGTCTCACATAGTCTAGATACGTGTACTTCACTCTTGACAAAATGAATGGACCAATTGAATAAAGAATGGAAGTAGACAGTCACAGGTCAAGAAAAAACATGTGTGTGTGTGTGTGTGTGTGTGTGTGTGTGTGTGTGTGTGTGTGTGTGTGTGTGTGTGTGTGTGTGTGTGTGTTGGGAGGGTGAAATTGTGTATAAACTGGAATTTTATGTTTATTGGAGTAGAGATATGGCAGCTTGCAGTGATTGTATTATTATTATTTTTTTTTAACTTTTAAGTCATATATTAAGATGTGTATGCACTAATGAAATGAGAAGCTTAATAAAAAAGCTCTGGATTTCTTTCAACAAGTGCCTTTGTAGTTTTAACACCCACCTAAATTGCTGCATGAAGCATAGCTAGGGAGGGGCGATGGAACAGGCATCACAGGCACAAAGTATTAGAGGGATCAATCGTTCGATTCAATTTTTGATCCTCAAGTAAAAGTGCTTAATTGGAAAATGGATGTTTTATTTATTTATTTTTTTTTTTGCTCCCATGCAGAACATGATGGTGTAGGGCATTGTGATCTGGCACTACTCCTAAGGAGACAATGGGTAAGTGCCAGATCATAGAACAGACCTTTTTTTGTTCTTCAACTTAACATTGAGGGGTGCTAGATGGGAATCCGTTAGGGCGCTCCAAATGAGGCAGCTACATCAAGAACTGCGACCATTTTGGGAAAATGAGTCTTTAGGTTAATATTTTATCACTAAAATGGCACCTCACAACTGCAACAGCCGTATGTGCTTTGTTACAGTGTCACTGGAACATAAATCCAATTACCTGATGTAAGGAATAGAACCCATTACCTTTTGATCTTCCCTGCTTCAGTAGTGATTCTGCTATCTTGATTCTGCTGTCTGTTGAACCACTGACATAATTTCCTTATGGGTGTCAGTTAGGACTTGGTCATGGTCATAATAAAAGTACTGCTAAACATTGCCATGAATGCTAAATTCTAGGGTGCATGTTGTCATGACAGTATGTGGATTGTCACTTGAGTTGAGTTGAAGGTTGTGAGATGATTATTGATGCTGATTTTGTCGAGAGCCATTAAACTGGTAGACAAACCTGTTCTCAACAGCATTGTTAACACTGTGATTTATACCTCTCAACATTTTTGTTCAAAGGTTCTGGGAAAAGACAAAAGTAATGGGGGGTTCTAATTAATTTTAAAAAGTTTATAGAACAACAAGTGTTGCACCAACATGCATTTTCTGAACAACAAGCATGAAACTCTAATGTCTGGCATTAGTAATCCTTAGTGAGTTACCAGAGAATAACAAATATCAGGCTAAAATGTAAGGCAAAGCCGGGGTCTTTCACTTCTAGAATAAGGCAACACCTACACCTTCTTTATTTTCCTTCAGTTGTTCAGTCTGTGTTCGGGCAGGCATTTTAAAGTTTGCATCTTGCATGTTCCTCGGCTATGACAGTAGCTTTTCACTGTTGCAAACTACCTGTTAATAATTCCTTAGAAGGCAGAATGTTGAATTGGCAGTTCATGATTGTGGTTACTTAAAGGGAGGTGGAGATATTATAAGAGGCTTCTTGTTTATTGTACTGCAGTAAGAACTCTTGAGAAATATGAGTTCTGTCCACATAGATAAGAAATCCTGCCCAATGCAGGAAAGTAATTTTGATCTTCTAACATCAAGGCATGAATAGAGGTCCCTTACAATGAGTCCAACTAATTTCTGAGGAATTTTGTTGTATTATTTTATTTTATTTGTATTTAAACTATTTTTAGATTCAGCCCGATTATATAGTCTCAAACAGTACAAAAGTCAAAAGCAATAATACAAAGACAGGTGCTGTAAAAACAGGAATGTTAGAAAATATGAAGACCTCAAGTTGAACTGTATACAAGCTTAGTCAAATGCAAGTCATTCAAGTGGACATATTAAAGCAGAAAATTTATAAAATGAAGGCCAAGTTTCATTGGATGTAAGAAGAAAGGAGGAGGGAGTAGGCTCAGATGGAAATAAATAGGTAGAAGTGGGATTATGTAAAAGATAATGAGCACTTTTGTGGTGTTTTAAGTCAGAGTAACTTGATAAAAGTTTAGGCTTGTTGATTAAGGGGATCTGAAGCATTTTTATTTTGCAGATTTCTGTTAGATGGTCTCATAACTCTGAACCTCTTAGAGCAAAAAACCTGGAAAAAGCCTAATATGATGGGGGGACAAATAGGGACAGATTTTAAATATTGCTCTTACAAACTTAGAAAGTTGATAGAGTAATACGTTTTGCATTAGCATGAATTTTCTGAAAGATGTGGATTCTTAAACTCAAGCGTTTGTCATTATTTAATGACTTCAATCCTCTGCTATTTGCCGGAAAGGAACAGATGTCAGGAGGAACGCACCAAAAATATGAGGCAAAAATGTGGACATTCTGCGAAAAATCTGTACAGTTGAGAGGTATGGATGGTCCTTGTAACCCTTTTGGAAAGTCGGTTAGTAATGACTACTTTTGGGGGTATTTGGGACTTGCTTCCAGATTTTTGCGGCTAGAATGGAAACATTTTGGTTAGTACAGTAGTTTATTGTGATGTGTTCTGAGAGATGGGTTGTTTGAGTTAAAACATCTGAGGTGGCATTGTGATTGCCCATGGAAAGGAAGGGAAAATATTCCATTTTAATGAGTTTGTAGAGTTGTGCCAGGGATTAGATTAGACCTTTGTTGAATGGGTAACAATTTGGCTTTGGGAAGTAGCTGGTAGTGTTAGTGAAAATGTGAGGATAAAATGGTGAATTAACAGATCTTGTTTGTGGTTCCTTGATTGGAAGTAGGGATTTTCTTGGAGGCAACTGTGGTAACAAGAAGGACATATTCAGCTTGGAGTAGGATAACAAATTTGCTCACTTTTGCTCTCTGCTGGTCTGCCCTCTGTAGATAGGAAGTAAGAAATTTTCCAGGCCCAGAAGAGGAGTTGATGTTTATTTTTATGACTTCTGTATTTTGCTGATGTTAAGGTTTGGGTGTAGTCATATGTCTAGGTGCCCGGATGTTTTAGTAGTTTCTACCTTTTATTCGTTGTTGGTTTCTACATGTCAATGAAAAAACATAGCTTTGATTTTTAAGTAGTTGTATATGAATGCATTCTTTATTAGCCATTTGGAAAGTTGCTGGAAACATTTTCCCAAAACAAGGAGGCTTGAGACATGTCTAAAATCTGAAGATAATGAAAGTTTGGGTATTTTGAGAAGATGCTTAATTATCTTTACTTTCTACATGGCAGCAAATTTGTTAAGCATCAGGAACTGGTTAAATGTGTGTTACAAAAGTGTGACTAGGTATTCTTTACATACAGAGATGAACTACCAGGGATGTAGGGTGTCTTCCACAGTGGGGGGGTGGTCATTCGGTGGTACATTATGTAAAAGATCCTCATTTTTTTCTGGATGACTGAAATAGAATGGAGGCTGAATTCTGGGAGTCGGGAATGTTATGCTGGGGGCTTTTGGTTTCAGTTGTGGTAGAGGAGTACTAATAGAAGGGAGGCAGTTTGAAAATTTGTGCTGGAAAGTGGACCATTTGTTGGACTGATGAAGTTTGATTCTGTTGTGGCATTTTACTTCCATTCAGTTATCTTGTTTACCTGTTCACATATTTATTTTTCTTTGAGCTTGGGATAAAGACAGGCTGATTTGATCTAAGGTTTAAGGTTTTGTTTCATCTGGTTGCTTTTTGGTCAAGTTGTAGTGTGTTCAAAAACTTGCTTCATCATTTGAGAGTTTGCACGTTTTCCATTATTTCTAGGCATTGTCTCTGAGTTTCAGTAGAGCTTTAACCTGGGGTGTCTGGTAGCTGTTAGCATGTGATTTTGGTTGTCTGTTTATAGTTGGGAAGTGTTTGTTTTGAATGCTAAGCAGTATGGAGATTAGGGATTCTGCTGCAAAGTTAGGGATGGGAATCTGAATGATGGGGTTCCAGTGTGAAGAGGAAAGGTGGGCTGAGTCTCATACTGAGAGCGGAAGGAAATAATTTCTGGTGGTGGTTTTGAGGAAGTGATAAAGAGAGTAGTATTGAGCAGTGATCATGAACGATCAAGGGGGAGAATGTAGGGGAGACCAAAGGGGATTCCGTATACTTAGAGATAGTAAGTCAAGAATGGGGTGTTTCCCTGAAGTTATGTTTAAACCGGCAATGTAGCATCATGCTCAAGGTAATTAGTTACATGTTGTACACCTTAATATGAGCCTCATCACCTCAGTTTGTATACTTTGTGACTGAGCAGGTCATATTAGCCAACTCCGTGCTCTCAAGTCAGTCTTGAAAAAAGGTACCTGATGGGCCTTATGTGCCATCCAAAAGTAAAAAAGGAAATTCCAGAGATAAGTAGAACACCACTGAGCATTTTAGCAAATTCAGGAACCTATGGGGAAAGTATCTCAAGTGGTATGAACCGGGGACTGGTCAAGCAACTGCCAGCAACTCAGACTGACTCCTTATAAAGCATATCCCCAAAATAGCAGCCATGTGAAGAAAGTCAGAGGAAAGCTTCCCACTAAGAACCATTCCCCTTGTCATAAATGAATGGATGTTGATCCCATCAGGTCCTGACCTGTGGCTACTACTGCAAAATTTTGTCTTGAAGTTAGCAAAATGTGTGGTTGATCTAAATATGCCAGAGATATTTAGGACTGACTTGGTACAGTCAAATTGAAGAGCAATGTCCTTGTTTTCATTCTGTGGTCAGGGCATGCTTTAGACAACTTATCTTGAAACCCACACAGAAAAGACCAAGTGTGGAACGTATTTATTTGCTTGGAGGTTTCATTTTCAGGTTATTATGGGGAAGAGAACAGCCATTTACCTAAACAAAGACAAGATGCACTCAAAGTGTGTACACTCTCAATTACATCACAAGTAATTACAAATGTAAGAGAAAACATTGATACAACAATAACATTGAGAATTATGAGCACGTCGCCAATCATAACTTGCTTATTAAGTGTTCAAGAAGAGAGCTGAATCTTGTCTTCCATTTTGAGAACACATAATAAAGGGTTATGATCGAGACCCAATCACAGTTCTTTGTACTGCATGGAACTTTATCTGCTTCATGTACTTCTAGTTACCGGAAAAAAAAAATCACTTAGTGTTTTTCTGGCTCTCAAAGCCATAAAGCACTTAGTGAACACTGCCAGAAAGAGAGTGAAAGAGATTCTTTTATGTTAGAAAAAGTCAGGGGCACATTATGGACCCAGACAGCAGGCAGAAACAAATGTATTTTTTATTCTGCCACTGTCATTTGCTGGTCAGCACTGGAGATTTAACTGCCTATTGCTAAATGCAATTTTAACAAGTGAAGCACGAGGCGCTTAACATTTGTTAAGATCGGGTCTTAATAGAAGCACTTAACTGATTTGTCTTTTTCTGGATATCAGAGCGTAATCACTTCACTCCATGCACTATAAATATATTATAAACATGTCAAATGGAGCTTCGTAACAAGGAACGTATTGTGAACTTAAAGATTTACACAACACTGATATAGAAGACATTGCGTTATTGCCATGTATCCAAAATCTATGTGTCAGTGGATCAGCTGCGGTATGATGCATGGGATGTCCCTCTGGCATATCTTTTAGTCTTGATTTTTGTGAACAGAATAATATAATAGTTGAAAAGTAGTGGAAAATACAGTAGCACCTTAGCCATTCACATGGGACAGCAGCTAAAATGATAAAATAAGTAGAATTAGCACGCTCCCTATTGAAATGTCAGTACTTGTAATTCTGAGTGCTGACAGAATGAAAAAAAAGATTGAAAATCCAGGAGAAGAGTGACTATCAAACATTGCTCTTTTCATTTAAACTTTTTGGCAGAGGGATAAGCCCTTCTGGACACCCTAATATGGGTGCAAGCCCATCCCCAAACTTATATATATATTAACTCCGAGATTACCATCCAACCCCATCTAGAGAGTATCAATATGTCACAAAATCCCGCACACTCCTCAAATGGTAGGTGAGCTGGCTGTTGGTCACTAAAACCCCCTGCCCTTGGGAAAATGGCCTGCATCTGAGCCAACAAATTTATTTTTACTTTTAGGATTAAAAAAAGAAATATCCCAGCGCAGGGTTTGAGTTTGAGTGAGGTTTGCATGCATGTGGCAGATTTAGATTCTTAAATGATGCTGATTTGAAGTTGAATTGATTAATAGAATGAGAGATTTGGAGATTTGGAAATTGGTTACTGTTGCAAGTCCAAAGAACAACATTACAAACATGAATAACTGAAGAGTGGAGATACAAGCCAACAGCACAATGAACAACTTCAGTGGCCAAAAATGAAAAACTTTATTCCAGTAACAAAGGTTAAGCGCTTTCATACCTCAGTGATAGTGTCCTCAGAACAAATTACCATAAACCAACCCAGCCCTTAAGTACTATTGAAGCCAGTAATCAGTTATCTAATTAACAAATTAATAAATAAAAAAATCACATTAATGAAAATGCCTTCAACAAACAATAAAATATTATATTAAAATATTAACCTAAAATATTCTTAACTTTGAGCACACTATTAATACTAACATTTTCGTTAATGCCAGGATGTTTTGTGGCATTTAACCTCAGTTGCCATTTGAGTTCACACATATCTAAACAGACATCCAGCTCTCTGCCCTGCAAGTGTTTAACTATTTGCTGCATCACTATGAAGCCAAAAGTGTGGTCCTTTGTTACTGGAGTAAAGCTTTTCATTTTTGCCACTGAAATTGTCCATTGTGCTGTTGGCTTGTATCTCCACTCTTCTGGTTTGTCTACAGTTCAAGTTCTTGTGGTTATTCAGTTTTTGCATTTTGGTTGGGAGTCGAGTTTTGGAACAGTACACATGGAGACTTCTGGTTCCAATGGAGAGTTAACTGAACTACTGCAACAAGTAAGTCAGCAACTGTCATTGCATTCTTCGCAGATAAAACTCTAATGGAAAAACAAAGTGGTGCTAACAGCATGTTTGGTAGCTTAGGCTACCCTCTTACCCAGCCTACACAGCCTGCTCAGTTTGTTCAGCCTGTTCAGCTTGTCCAGTCTGTGGGCATTGATAACCCCATGTGGGGGGGGGGTCAGATTCTTCCAATAATCGTGAATGGGCAGATTGGAGGAATAATACTTTTAATTTCCATTACGATAACATTTCCCTGGCTGAGAGACTCAAGTTTTCTGAAAAGAACTTACTAACTTATAAAAAGTTGCAGTTAGAAAACAACTGTCTAGAAAGGAATGTGGAGCTGCAACAAGTTCCCCATGGCTTGCATTGCTGGAAATATCCCAGTGGTGTGCATAATAATGCTGATTTTCTGAGGGTTTTGCATAAGGTATTTAATCAAACTTTGTTAGAAATTGTGAAGTTAATGATCAAATAATATAATCAGAGATCGGTGTGTTTAATGAGGAAGCTTGACAAACTTAATGCTTTTATTCAAAGTGACTTGATGTTTGAACTTTATAAAACTAATTATGATAATGTGTTTTCTAAGGTTGATAACATTTGTAAAAGTATATTTTCATGTAAAATGAATAAAATCAAAAGGGACACTGATGAATATGCTAAAGGGAAGGTGTACCTTTTTGCTGGATTGTCATGGCAATGTCAACGAGGGAACCAATCAGGGAGGTGAGGAAGTGATGTCACTGCAGAGGGCTTATCAGGCTGAACAACCGGAAGCCCCTTTGGAAAGTAACATACGGCACTCTGAGATATTAAGTAACAAGGGGCAGTAAGTACAGAATTTTTTGTTTAAAAGCTACAGAGATTATACTGCACAGGGGGCGAGACTCAAGAATTGGAATTATCAGAGGAGAAATTGATGGACCTTGCGTTATGTTTCTGTAACAAAGTAAGTGAAGAAAATGACTGCTCTGGAGTTTTTCATGCTAGTGACTGTGATGGGATAACTGTAAATAACGTTTCACATGGACTACATGTCTTTAATGTCCCTGAAGCTCATGAACAAGATGACTTTGATGTATTTCTGCAATGTTTGGACAAAATGGAGTTCAATGATGATTATGCTGTACCTAAAGTTGTTTGTAATACAATAGGTGACTTTAAAGTATATTATTATTCGGGTAAATTTATAAAAACAGCACACGTGAACCTTTTAGCAAAAGGGTTCACATTTGTACCCAGTAGGAGAGGAAAAGTGGCTGAAACATTGATTGACTTAAAGCTGTATACACGTAAATTGAATTTAAAGGTCTAGTTTAATAGTAACTTTACTGACTATCAGGATACTAGTATGATGCTAAAAAAGCCAAGAACTTTCAATTCCCCTTTAAATAACATGGTAGGGTTTTTTGAAAAGGTTTGTGAATTCGATATAAGGGATATTTTTAACCATCAAGTTTAGATGATAAAGATAATTTGAGTAAGGAAGAAAAAGAGCTTTTGGCTGATATTGCTTATGACAAAAATATATACGTATTATGAAACCCAATAAGGGTAATGGAGTAGTCATTATGGATAGAGGGGATTATTATAATAGTATGGCAACTTTATTGATAGGCAGCACCTATCAGGAAAGTTCCATGAATGAAATCAATATTTTGTATAGGAGGTTGGATATGTTACTAGACAACATGCTATTTCAGGGGCAGGTAAATGAAGTTGAGCATACTTATTTAAAAAATGAACATCCGATGGTGTCCAGTATATTTGGAATCCCCAAAATTCATAAGGGCTTAAACAACCCTAGTTGTCAACCAATAGTGGATGGGAAGCATGCGAAAACATGTTTTATTAGTAAATATTTGGATTTTCATATGAAAAAAGGTTTGATTGTTTTCCCATGTATTTTTAAGGACTCTTGGCAGTTTTTGGCAAATTTAAACAAAATTAATGTTACAAATGATATATTGTTGGTTACCATTGATGTATGTAACCTGTTTTCGGTGATACCCCAGGAAGTGGGTTTGGTATGGTTGGAGAAACAATTATTAAAAACCAACATGTATGACCAGGATCAAGTTAATGTGTTTGTTACTTTGATGGAAATAGTGCTTAAAAATCATTACTTGTACTTTAAAGGTCAGTATTACAAGCAGGTTACAGGGATAGCTATGGGGGCAGCTTGTGCCCCCATATTTGCCAATTATGTCATGTCCTTAAGGGAAAATTAGTTCATTTTAGAAAGTAGATATAAACCTTACATTAGATATTACAAGGTTTTTGGATGATATATTTTGATTTGGAAAGCCACTGAAGATAAATTAGTGGAATTTTTGGTATATATTAATGAGACAGTTGATTTTTTTTAAATTCACCCATGTTTATAGCCATGACGGAATAACTTATTTGGATGTAGACATGAGAACTGACCATGAGAATAGCAGGTTGGTTTCTGGGATTTAAAGAAAACCCACTGTCTCAAATTCCTAGTTGGACTTTGGGTGTTGGCACCCGTACCATCAAACAAAATCTGTTGTTAAAGGACAATTGGTACGGGCTGCAAAAATGGTTATTTATGAAGAAGATTTCATGGCAGAAATACAGTTTATTTTAGGGTTGTTTGTTAAACGGAGTTACCCCGAGGCCTTGTTAAACCTAATTAAAGATGAATTAGTTAAAACACGTTTGGATGGGGTATATAAGCCTATATTAGATGTTAATTCCCCTGTTATTATTTTATCCCAAGATGTAACCAGCAATGTGGAAAAAGAAAACAAAGGGTTAAGTTTCATCACCACATTTAATAAGGATTCTATTAGTGTGGCGCAGGGTATTAGAAAAAAATGGGAAATCTTACATCAAAATGTGCCTAATAAGGTGAGTAATGTACCTAAATTTGTTTATAGAAGGGATAGGTCCTTCAAAAATATACTGGAAATGTGCAATAAGTTTGGTGAAGGTACCACTAATAGAATAATAGGAAACTTTAAGTGTTTTATGTGCACATATTGTTCCCATGTCATTTTGACTAAGGATAGATTTAATTTGAATGGTTTGGACATTTATATTAGGGGGCATTATAATTGTCAATGTAAGAATGTGGTCTACATGGCAAAGTGTCAGAACTGTCCAGTATTTTATATTGGAAAGACATGCAGAAGTTTTAAAGAGAGAATATGCGAACATTTACTTGACATTAGGAATAGTAAGTTGACTAATGCTCTGACTAGATACATACAGTCATATAATGACAACACTTTTGGCTTCTTAGTGATACAGCAATTAGTTAAAGACTTGCAGGGTAGCGTGTTGGACATCTGTTTAGATATGTGTGAACTCAAATGGCAGTTGAGGTTCAATGCCACAAAATATCTTTTCATTAACAAAAATGTTAGTATTAATTGTGTGCTCAGTTAAGAATATTTTAGGTTAATATTTTAGTATTTTAATATAATATTTTATTGTATGTTGATTTTTAAGGCATTTTTATTAATGTGATTTATTTATTTATTTATTTATTTGTTTGTTAATTAGATAATTGGTTATTTGCTTCAATAGTATTTAAGGGCTGGGTTGGTTTATGGTAATTTATTCTGAGGAAGTCCCTATCACTAAGAGATGAAAGCGCTTAACCTTTGTTACTGGAATAAAGCTTTTCATTTTTGCCACTGAAGTTGTCCATTGTGCTGTTGCCTTGTATCTCCACTCTTCTGGTTTGTCTACATTCCAAACATATATGAAGTCACAGTAAGAAACAAAGGCAGAGGAGCAGTAAAGATCCAACCAGAAGAAAAGGTAGCTAATTTAAGTGGGGGTAGATCTTTTTAGTAAGTACATCAGGAAGCAGACAAGTGGATAGAGGCTATGTAAACGACAACACTGATAGTCCAAGAAAAAACATGGAAAGGACAGATGTTTCACATAAATATGTTTACATTGTTTTCCAAAACTGATGAACAGGGCTTTTTTAACAATGTTGGAAACACTGTGCTGGGTGTCCCTCTTACATAGCGATAATGCCCTGATAAACTGAATACGTCTTCTGAAAGCACTGCATTCCTAACACATTTTAGAGATAGCAATGTGTCTAACTTGAAATAAATATAGATACAAAAGCAGTGGTTTGCATCTGCTTCTATATTTACCCTACTTTTCACATCTTACCTATTGTGACGATTGGTGGCTCGGATTACGCAAGCCTGTGCTGTGGAATTTAGCAGTGCGATTCTTCAGTGCTGCCAGTATGAATGAGCTTGACGTTGAGGAGAAAGTGGTCGTAGTACAGAGTCATGTAAAGAATCCAACAATTCCTGGTGAGCAGAGTATTGGGAACTGCTGAGATTCACTTGGAATTCTTATAGAACTAATAATATGCCCAGTGGTATTACTGCTAGTTGCCTTTTTTAATAAGACAAAGGAAAATGGATGAGACTGAAGGGAAGCACACTGGTCAATATTTATTTATGTGCCCCATACACTCTAAAAGGATAAAACAGGAATAATAAATGCATAAGAACAGCAAGATTAATTCTAGGAAAAGATATGCTTAATCAAAGAGTAACTGCAGAACCTAAATATCTTTAGATTTTTACTCAAGTGGTAGTCAAGATGATGGATGAATTGATACACATGCAAGAATATATAATGCTAAACCTCTGCTTAATCCATACATCAGTTTTCATCCATATGTCCAGTATTCATAGATGCCAGTTCTAAAGTAAATATTAATTCCGTTTACCCTTTATGAATAAATCAGTACAGTCATTTTACTGAATAATTCCTGGCAGATCAGTCCACACACTTGACAACATATAATTGTTCCAAACCCATGAGACTTGATTTCACACCAGGAATGGTTTCTGCTTGGAATGTCAGTTCCATATCTGGAATGTGTAAATGGCTGAATTGTCATCATTTTTAATGGAAAAACTTAGGCTGCACATTTGTTTAAAGTAATGTAAAAATGCAGTTATTCAAGTTGGAACAACTTGTATTCATGTCAGATTGAAAAGTAAAGCAGATGTGAACATACTAACATACCATACAGAGGATTGTAGTCACTACACCTTCAGGCTTGCTAGCCTTCAGAAGAAAGGAGGTGATTGTGAGTATAGCCACAGAAAAACAATACGAGGATTTGTTATGGGCTAGATTGGGAAAGTCAGAAGCTGCTGGAATCCTCAAGTAGTGCATTGGTGAAGGTTATTACACTCAACTCAAGTAATGTGAAAAGGGTGCATGAGGATCTAAGGGTTAAACCCTGATAATAACCCTAAATAAAATAAAATAAAAAATAATCTACTTCCTTATTGTCTAGTCCTTAATTTCATCATTTGTCAGGGTAAAAAAAGTTGCTCAAGATGTCTTGCTCCTCAAGATATCTGACATTGGACAAGGTATTCAAATCAAGATGCTTCATTTGCTCTTTTAAAATGAAATTGTTGTTACCTGCAAAAAGGCTTCTGGAAAATAAGGAGTTATGTGATTGCATTAATGTATGTTACTAAATTCATGAAGATCAGAGAAGCAGAGCACACCTGTGATGAGTAGAATCCAGATGAAGCATCAGAAGGGCAGAATTACAAAAAAAAAAATCCTTGCACTGCCTAATTTATTTAGAAAAGCACAACCAGCCACAGCTGAAATATCAAAATGTCTGTGATGTTTTTCTTTTGGTATTACAGCCTAATTTACCTCTGCAAGGGGTGTCCCTATTTTTTTTGGTACGTCCCTGGTATTCATGCTTGATGTACCCCTTCACACATTGTTATGTGCCCCCTTATCACTTGATTTTTTTTAAGTTGTCTAGTACATAGAAAACTAGAGTACCTGACCCATGCACTAGTGGCAGCAGTAGTTTAAAGAAAGAGGACACACATCTTACAGCTCCCTTTTCCTGCAACAAAAATAAATGACTTAGAAACTTGCTAGAGCAACAGGTTTTATGTTAGCATGCATTTACAGCAGAATTTACTTTCATTCTAGTATATTTATTACATTGAATGGCTTTTCATTTCCTAAATATAACAGTTTTTTACAAGGCTGTTTAATAATGTAATTTTATGCCATTCCATACTGTAAACTGAAATAAATATACAGTTGCATTTGAGTTGGGCAAAGCATATGACTGTGACACTAATACAGTGATGATGTTATTGAGCGGTGGAGCGTTTGCGTGAATGCTGGTGTGGGTGAGTTCTGGCTAGTTGACAAGGATAAGTGTTTGGGCAGGAAGTTTTGAACAAGTGTGTGTGTGTGTGTGTGTGTGTGTGTGTGTGTGTGTGTGTGTGTGTGTGTGTGTGTGTGTGTGTGTGTGTGCATTTGTGTGTGTGTTTTAGGGTTAGGGTAAGCGGTCAGGTAGAAGGAAATGTTTAGAGTGTGTATATGTTTGTGTGAGTATTTTAGGGTTGGGGTAAGGGTTATGTAAGTAGTAGTTTTAGTGTGTGTATGTGTGTGTGTGCGCGTGTGCACATGTGCACATGGTGAGTGTCCAGCCTATCTTCTGCGGTTGAAGTGTTATGAGAAGGGCTTTTATAAATTATGCTGCATTTTAGAGTTGGGGCAGGGTTAAGGGTAACACCCATTTGTAAAGTGGAGCAGGTGAGTGAAGGCCCCTAATCCTAATTTGCTGCTTACCTTAAAAAGCCCTTCACATAACACTGTCACTATTCTGAAAAATTAGAGTTATTTTTTTAATAGGGTTTTGAGTAGTGCATTGGGTAATTTATTTTCCTTGTTCAGTGTAGTGTGTGCTACTCTGTTGTTGTCAGTATAAGGAATGGTCAATTTAGGGACCCCCAGAAAGGTAGAAAGGGAAATTGGAAAGCAGCATCCTGGAGGAGAAGGAGTATTGCAGCAGCAGCATCTTTGCTGCTTACCTGACCTTTTTCTGTCTGTAAACCCTTGGTGTGATGATGCATCCTGTTGACTGAATGGGAAATAAGGCATAGCCTTCAAGGATGTGCCAGTCCCAGGCCCTCGGTCAGCCACAACTCCCTGGTCATCCTGCCCTTTCTGTCCAAATGATCACTCCGAAACCTTTCAAAAGTGATCTGCCACATCATCATTATGCTCTGTCTTCCACCAGGATGAGCACGTGTCGTTTGTGCCTTTGCCTTTGGGTCCCCAAACTGCTCTCAAAACTCTGGTCCCTTGGGCTTCAGTCTGAGCTTTTCTGTCTACACTACCGGTGCAGGCTAACCTGCAGTTGCTGCTACCCACACACACACACGCAAATCTAATCCATATCTAATAACACGTGTGTGTGTGTGTGTGTGTGTGTGTATACATATATATATATATATATATATATAGATATAGATATATATATAGATATATATATATATATATATATATATATATATATATATATATATATATATATATATACACACTTCATATAATCGCAAGCTCACATAATTGAATTTCAGATTAGCAAGAAGACATCTAACACTCGAAATAATGAAATACCATAATATCGAACCTTATAAGAATGAAACGTATTGCGCATGCCAAACACCAGTAGGAGGTGTTCTGTGCAGATTGCGGAGCATTGACAAAAACAGCTGCTCAATTTAAATACTTCAGATAAGATAAAAATGTAAAGTTTCTTTTTGGAATGGAGATCACGGTACAGTGAGGATCGGGAAATTTACCTTTTTCTCCACTGTAGTGCGCCAGCAGAGTTGGTATATATTATTTGCAAAAATGTTGAAAAATTTATATTTTTATAGTCATTTTAACTTGCCAGTTGTTGATTTGCAGTGTTCATTTAAACAGTTAAGCATAACACATATTTCTTGGGAGTTTGGCATCTGTATCATTCAGTGTGTCTTCCTTTCCCAACTTAGACATTAATTTCATTTTGGAAAGACTGATCCTGTCTAGTGTAGTACCCACCATATAATTTACTCCATTTCATGCCGCACGTTGTTTGTTTGTTTTGTAGTATGACAACTTTTTCACAAGGGTTTAGGCAATCCTTGCTCATTAACTGCGTTTCTTTACAGAGTTTTAACTGAATTTACTTTAAAGCATGACATATTAGTGCAAGTCTCAAAATAGTAAGACTGAATGTCCAAAACTGCGGACATACGTATACCCAGTCTGAGATTGCCATTCCTGGAGTATTCCCTTTTCTCCAAGGAATGGCAGTCTTGGAGTTGGTATATATTGTTTGGGGGGGGTCTCCCCCCCAATCAGGATGTATAGTGGGAGCTTGCCATGTTATGGACCTTGCTTTTCATTCAGGCCACAAACACTGAAAACACAGTACATAAACTAATGACTTTGCAAAAAAATATCCTGTTTTCATAATTAGAGTATGCATTTCCAGTTGTATTTTTAATCTCCCTACATCACAGTGCCTTAGTTCAAACTTCTGTAAACAAAATATGTAGATTTATCTTCTTAGCAAATCTCAGAACACTGCACTGCATATTATTGCAAAAGATAAATTAGCCACAAGTAACATGAAGGACTGCACAGCTACTCTGCACATTTCTGTTCATACTTCATAATTAATCACCACATACATCCTTCCCTAACCAAAAAAACGTTTAGTTAGAACACCATCCTTTGGCCTAAATTTAAATAATGACTGACCTAAACCAGAAAAAGACATTTTGGTACAGCTATAGAGGGAAAAGCATTTTCTAAATAGGATTCTGCTTGCTTAGAACAATTTTCTTTAAAAGTGGGACAGCAGCAAACACTGCAACGTTCCTGACCAAGCGTATGGTTTTCTTACTCATACGGTACAGATGTGTTTGCTTTAGAGATGTTGGATAGCTATTCCAAGAAGAATTTGTATCACAGATTTTGTGCATAATGTTATACAGTGTTACAGAATTATGTAATACTACATTTGTTTAACTTGACAGACTTGCTAGTTGTACCAAGAAAAAACTTCAAAACTATTTAATGCAGTTACAGAATATAGTAAGCCAGCCAGAAACATACCTAGTAAGGTCCTGGTCGTAATGTACTTTGCATATACTTAAAATATACTTAAAATGTCTTGTACTTCTGTCTTAATTAATTTGATGTAGTATGTTAATACTTTACTTAAAAATAAGCTCAGTTTATGTCTGAAATAGCCCTGAGGCCTGTCCATTTACCTGGTTACCAAACAAACAAAAACTCAAGGTAGAAATAATCCAGAAAAGCATTATAGAAATAAAGAAATTGTAACTTTTTTATTAAATAAATCACAAAGGGCTGAAGTATGAAACTTTTTTTTTTGCATCAGTCCTTTTTTGTTTATTTAATGAAAAGTTTTTCTTTATGGTATTGGGTCTTACTGTGAGGTACCTTGTCTACAGGACTGTCGGAGCCTTGGCCACCTAAGCTGCAGGACTGTTTTGTAAATTGTTCTTCAAAGTCTTCAGCCTCAGAGATGTAGACTGTCCCCAGCTCTTATTTGAGGATGAGCAAAGACAGTCATTCCAATTATTTCCCACCAGTGATGTACGTGCCGCTGTGGTACAGCAGTTAGCATTGTCGCCTCACAGCAAGAGGTTCTCCCGTTCGATTCTCAGCTGGAGCTCCTTCTGTGTGAAGTCTGCATGTCCTCCCTGCGTTCAAGTGATGTTAAAGACATGCAGGTAGGTGCGAGCGTGAATGGGCATGCCTTTGTTGAAGGTTGGGCATCGGGCTGGCAACTCGGCATCGTAAAAGATCCACTGCCAATCATGAGTGGACCGGATTTCCGCTGTGGCGACCCCTAACTAGGAAAAGCCGAAAGTCTTGAGTGATGTGGAACACAACTTGGCAGTATTCCCATTGCTTTTTTGTTAATTTTAGTGAAAGTTACAATTTTCAGCCCTTTCAGTTGTTTCTTGACAGCTTCAAGCTTTAGAAAGCATTCAGCACAGTTATTGCCTCTGTGAGAAAGAGATGCCTGTGGCTAGTGCCCCCTAATTGTGCTTGTGTTGTCTATGCCTGTGCATGAAGTTTAGTCATTTTTTATGTGTATGGCATTTAATGATACACTTTTGGCAACATTCCTTTATGCAGTTACAAACCTGATACACCTTTATTCATGCCCTAACTGGAGATCATGGAATACCTTTTCAAGCAAACCAGGGACATCCAAACATAACAGTCCCTTCTAGAACAAATGACAAGCATCAGATGACAACACATCCTTTCATACAATACTCCTCCAGTGCCAAGGAACTCTTAAATTCCTCCCAGTGCCATCAGATTTCCTATCCCATTGACAAGATCTTTGGCTTTCTATTCATCTTCCAAAGTTCCACTAAAAATAAAGCAAGTTCTGCTGTTTTATGTGAACTTGACACAATTTATAAAACTGTGCCATTAGATCTAGATCCAGACGTCTTTTCCCCCCTTGAGATGAGGTTATAAAGACAGGGTCCCTGGTACTGCCCTGTTTAGAGATCTCATGCTGCGGAACTGGATCCACCATGATTGTGTGTGAGCATGCTATCTGTGCAGTGCTAATACAGAGAACTTTGTTCTGCTGAAACCTGCATTGATAGCACCCCTGTGGTCAGAGTGCTAGCCATTAAAACCATTTCCAGGGTCTTCAGCACCAACAGAGAAGAAAGAAAGAAAGAAATTATTTTTTTTTTAGTTTTTTTCAGCAGTTTTGTCTTCCAGCTTGGCTGAGTTCTCTTAGTGAGGCGGTCAGTAAGGGAATTGCCCCTCATCTGCCCATGTGAGACTGTATCAAACTACATGAATGGATGAAGATATAGAATTAAAAAGATGCACATTAAATTTCTGTTAATCTTCCTCTCCCCATGTACCTTCCAGCTTCCCATGGGCCACGAAATGGATACCTGCCAAGTGGTCATAAGGCTTCCTCAAAAAAGAGCACTACAGTGTATCCCCAGAAAACACTGGGACCTGTATTTTATTCACAGTTATTTTTGGTATCCAAAAAACGTAACATAAGATAGATTATGGATTTCAGCAGTCTTAACTTTTCCATCTTAAAAAAAATATATCAGAAGGAGGTAGATGGTCATTAACAGATTCCAGGCTGCCCTTCAATTTGTCATTGGTTCTCAGCTTTTACCAGATGGTAGAGGTGGGGCAGCTGCATACACAGTGCATTCATGTATTCATTTTTCTGTGTGACTGGCTTCTCTTAATCCACAAATGTCATCTGCTGTCCAGAGCAAGCAGTAATTTCTTCTGCTTATACTAATTGGCTTGACATTACAGTAGCCTACATCAGGTCTCAGCCACCACTAGGTGAGCCTCTCATCTTTCTGGGATGTCATTTGGATGCAGATTCTTTAAAAGCTTTACTCCCCTTACTGAGATTCAGTGTTTTACATGGAGGTGGCATCCTGTCTTTTACACCAAGGCAAAACTGTGGCTTTACAGAAACAGCCACACTTGTGGTTCTAGTGGTAAGATTAGATGGGCAGATCCCAAAACTCAAATAAATGTGATCCATAGATCTTAAAGACTGATATAAAGTTGTCCAGGTTATGTCACAAAACCTTCTTCTAGTGGACTGCCTCAATCCATTTACTCTGTCATCCGTTCCTACAGGTTTAAACAGCCAGAGTCCCTACCGACCCCTGTTGTCTGAGATGGGAAGTCCATTAGTGCATCAAGGCCTATGGTCTAATAATGATTGCTTCCTACACGTCAGTGTCCATTCTTCTCTCTCTACAACACTTTAAACCCTTCTTTCTTCCATGTTTTGTCTCCATCTATACAAACAACATGGCTGTAGTCTGATAAAGCAGTAAGTAAAGAAACATTGGATCTGATGTTGTCTCTTTTATTCCTCCTCACGTATGGTACTGACTCGGCTGCATTCCTTCAGATTAGGAGCCAAGTTTCGAGCTCTTCCCATTTCCCACAATTACCCGCACTCCAGCCCACCTCCTCAGATCTTGTTTGCCTCCAGAAGAGTCAAACGTGGTCGCGTAGTCTTGAGTTATTCTAGTGGATTTACTGTTTTTTTTTCCCTCAGATAAATGCTTTTTTCTTAATTGTGTTGTTCTAGCTTTAGCTTCCTCCCCTCAAGTTTTCTTGTGTGTGTGGGGTTTAGCTTTTCCCTTGCTTTAATGGCAGTTTGTTGTTGTCTTCCCGCTCTTCTGATTAGTCATTAGTTAGCTTTTTTCTCCTTGTTATCCTGTATCAAAAAAAAAAAGTAATAGTTATTTTGGTTTAGTTTAGTTGGTTTAGCCATGTACTGTGGTTCTTATTCATGTTGTTCTCTTTCCGCTTTTACGTGTGTGTGTGCGTGTGTGTGTGTGTGTGTGTGTGTGTGTGTGTGTGTGTGTGTGTGTGCATGTGTGTGTGTGTGTGTGTGTGTGTGCATGCGTATGTGTGCGTGTGTGTGTGTGTGTGGTGTAGTGTGTTCATATCTGACAAACCCTCTGGCTTCAAAAGGTGCTCAGAATGTAGCCGTAAGTTCCTGCATTCTGATGCACATTCTTTGTGTGTGTACTGTTTGTGGTCATTCTTCTTTATTAGTGAAAGTTTCAATCCCAGAGCTATAGCTGACTGCAGAAACAAGCTAATTTTAAAGGGCCTTTTGCCCGCTTCCTCTCCTGGGGCTCAGTCCCCCTCCAAGAGCATTTCTGTCTCCTCCAACTCCAAGAAGCATCTTCATAAATCCTTGAGGGGGGTCTTCGAAGCCACCTGCCAAGGTTATGAGGTCCTCAAATCCAACCACTTCAGATCCTAGACCTACTTCGGCTTTGGTGGATCTAAAGCACTCTTCAGATCCATCGGCATCGTACTTGATCTCAGGTTTTCCAGAAGCTGTTCCCTCCACCTCAGATCCTAAGTCTATGAATCCTACAGTGAGGGGTCCCACACTGGTGCTGGGTATGGAGTCAGCCCCTTCCCTCTGGCTGCAACAGACTGCCTGTAGGCACTCAAGGCCCCCCATCAGTGGCTTTGCCCAGGTCTTCTAGAAGTCCTTCAGAGGCCGACATGAACAGGATGTTTAGGAAGATTTTCAAGACTCAGATCCCACTGGCGGTCTTCCCCACGCCGCCCTCTGTTGGTTCTCGGAGTGTCTCTCTCCAAGTCCAGTCTCCTTCTTCAATCTGTCCCTCAGCTTCAGAGTCTCAGGATTGTAGCCAACCAGTTGGCATCGCACAGTCTGGGGTTGAGTATAAGGAGCTTGCCTTCCTCCACTCAGACCGTTGCCTTGACCTCCTCAGCCCCATTGTCTTTGGATCATAGTGGGTCTCGGATCTGGGATGTCCCCTTCGGATCCGGGGGGGGGGGTCGGCTCCTACTTTGTCAGAGCCCATTAGCTCTGAACAGTTTTGGTCCTATTCTACCAGGGACCCTGGGCTCAGGGGTCTCTGCCTTCTCTTCCTCTGCAGCCTTGGCTCCGCTGGAACAGGGGAGGGATTCTCTGGGCCCCTTGTCATTCCTAGTGGTAGAAAGGGCTTTCTCTAGCCATAGGGATCCAGTCTCTCTGCGCTACAGCCCATCCTGTCCACTTCCCTTGGATCAGAGATGTGTGCCTGTCATTCTTGTCCTAGTCAACCCATCCAGACTGCCCTCCATACATTTCCCCCAGAGGGAGCCCCTCCTGTTCCGAGACCTGCCCCGGACATCCTACAGAGATTTCCGCCAAGGATAGACCATATTGGACCAAGGGTATTCCAGTGAATGCCATGGTTGTGGCAGCAGATACCAAAAAGGAGCTAGCCAATCAGAGCTCCACTGTCCATCCAATGAACAGGGAGTCTAGAGTGATGGATAGGTTTGGTAAGCATGTTTACTCCTCGGACACTTTCACCATGAGACCGTTGAACTACCTGGCACACTTTACGCATTTGCAGAGAGAACTGGTGAAAGAGCTAACAGACTCCCTGGCTGAAACCATGTCGGTGGAGGACTCAGGAATAGCTGTAAGAAGACATGCCTGGATGAAGCTTTGTGATTCTGCAGAGCCCTTTAAGGCATCCTTTGTTAACACCCCTTTCAATGAATCATCGCTTTTCAATCCATTGGTCAGTGAGACCCTAACCCGCAGTGAGCAAGAAGAGAAGACATTATCTGCCATTGGGGTCAAGTTCTCCACTCCACAGCACACCTTTTCTAGAAACCAGTGCAGTGGAAAGAAAACCTTTTTCTGAAAATCCCAGAGGTTTTCCCAAGATTTGCAGAGGGATTCTTCCTCTAGGGGCAGAGGAGGAAGTTTCAATGGGAGATTCCGCCCCAGGGGCCGAGGTGGTCTGCAAAATCTGGGCTTTAGGGAACCCTTTTCTGATAGGTCTTACCAGCGCTCCTGAAGCACTGCCCAACTGCTCATCTCTGGAGGCGGGGATAATTTCTCTCTGTATCCTACCGCCTGGACCTATATAACACAAAACAAGTAGGTGCTAAAGATTATATTCAGAGGCTCTGTTATTCCCTTTCTCATTCCTCCTCTGGACAGACAAAAGAGACTCCCTGACATTCCACCCAGTCAGAGGGAGTACACCATAGCAGAAGTCCTAAATCTTCAGCAAAAAAAATTAATAATCCAAGAGGTCCTGACCGGACAGAGAGTTTTTGGAACTTATTCTCGCTTTTTTTTAGTGCCAAAGAAAACTGGGGACCTGCGATTCATTTTGGATCTAAGCAAATTAAGTTTGCTCGTAAAGAAGGCAAAGTTCCTTATGGCAATAGTTCAGTCCATTCTAACATTCCTGTGGAAGGAGATTGGATATGCTCACTGGGCTTGATGGATGCATACTATCACATCAAAATAGACAGATGCTCCAGAAGTCATCTGTGTTTCTGGCTAGGAGCCAGTCATTTTCAATTCAGGGCTCTGCCCTTTGGACTCACACAGCCCCCAGGGTGTTTACCAACTGCATGGCAGTAGTTGCAACTCATCTGAGACTGCAAGGATTCCAGGTGTTTCCATATCTGGACAACTGACTCTTTACTGCCCCAGCCAGGCATCAACTACTACAGGCCAGGGATTATTTCTTCAACCTTGCCAATCGTCTGGGGATTACTATGAATCTGGCAAAGTCGAACCTATCTCCCTTGCAGACTTTAGAATTCATCGGAGCTACCTTGGACACTAAACCAGATTTGACGCTCTTCTTCTTCATCGTGTTTAAACCTTGAAAGATCATATCCAAAATGTCTTGAATCAAGCTTCTCCACTGGCAAGACTGATACTCCATATTCTAGGATCTATGGGGGCTGCCATCCCATTAGTCCCTCTTGCAAGCTATTTTATGCAAATCCTTCAGTGGACCCTGGCTGTTGAATGATCTATAGTCTACCAGTTTCTGCCTATTCCTGTCAAGCTGACTTCATTTTGTTGAAGGCATCTACAATGGTGTTTTCTGTTGGATGACCTGACTTTAGGCAGACCTTTAATTCTTCCATCCCCTTCAGCCACTGTGACCACAAACACTTTTGGGGTGGGGGGGCATTTCAAGGGAAAGATGGTCCAAGGCATGTGGTCACACACAGAGACCAGATTGTATATCAGTGTTCTGGAGATGAGAGCAGTCCTCCTCATGATGGAAGCCTTTCAGGACATTCTCCCTCTAGGAACGATTGTAATTCACACAGACAACATATTGGTGGTGTGGTACATCAACAAACAAGGATAAACCCACTCTTACCTGCTGTGCAGAGAGGCCATGAGGGTTTGGGAATGGGCAGTGTCTTCGGACTGTTTTCTGCTTGCAACTCACATGTCATACAAAATAAAAGTAAAAAACAGCAGGACCACCACGGCTAATGGCATCAAAGAACTTTAATAAAAGAGACAAGCCTTTCACATTCCAAAACAAATGCTTCATCTGATCCAGGTTTAAAAGGATCCTTTTAAAACCAGCCTTGAAGGGAAGTAAATTAGTATACTGAAAAATATTGATTTGATTGGTTGTGATTTTAGAGAACACTGTGGATTGGTTGGTTATGTATTTAAAAGGTTTATTGAGTTTCTTGTTTTTAGATCTGATGAAGCATTTGTTTTGGAGCACGAAAGGGCTTGTCTCCTTTGTTAAACTTCTTTGATGACATTAGCCATGGTGATCCTGCTGTTTGTTTATTTTTATTTTGTATTGTATATGCTTGTGCAGCTTTGACCTTCAATTACTGTTGGTTCATTTTTTTATTTGAAGTCACATACCGGGGAAATCCAGCATCCTGGCAGACAAGCTCAGCAGGTCCATTTTGACCCCTTACAAGTGGTCCATCAATCATTCAGCAGCAGACCTGATCCTCAGCCATTGGGGCCAGCCTTGCTGCAACCTGTTTGCATCCCCCAGAACAACAAGTGCAGCAACTATTTTGCTCTGATCCCCCTCCGGGGGGAGTACCAAGGGATGCTCTGGTTCACTATTGGTCCCATGGTCTCCTCTATGCTTATCCTTCTTTGCCCTTGATCCCAAAGTTTCTTCAGAAAGTGAAGCGTCTGAACTCCTCAGTAATCCTTATTGCCCCCTATTGGCCTTGTCAGATTTGGTTCCCCTTCCTCTGGTTTTACCTGAAAATATCTTCCATGGATTCTGGAACCCAAACAGGACCTCCTTTGTCACCAGATCAAGGGTTTTCACCCCAATCTGATGTCCTTCAAATTGATTACTTGGTTTCTCCAGTTCCAGTGATTGTTAGAAGGTCCAGACTTGCTTCTCCCATCCAAGACACTATTCTAGTCTCCCAAAAACCTGCTACCAAGAGAGGCTATGGGAGTAAATGGAAGAGATTTGTTTTCTGGGCATCTAAGGAGAATATTGACCCTTTCTCTGCTCCTGTTTCAGCTATTCTTCTTTTTTTGGTGTCTCTTTTTAAAGAAGGAGCCAGCTTTTCTACCATCAAATTTCAGTTGGCAGACATCTCCAATTTTCATTCTGGCAATATTTTCAATTCCCCATCTACTTCCAGACTGTGCAAGGACTTCTTGAAAGGGATCTTCCTCTTCAGGTCTCCATTAAAATATCCTTCCTCTCCATGGGATCTCACTGTGGTATTGGAAAAGCTTAACTCAAAAACCAGTTAAACCAGTGGGTGATTGTGACTTAAAGTTTTTTTTCATGGAAGACAGTCTTTCTCATTGCCTTTACCTCAGCAAAGAGGATTTCAGACATTCAGAACTTGTCTTCTAAGCCTCCTTACATTGTTTTCCACAAGGATAGGCTGTCCCTTCTTATAATTCCTTCTTTCATGCCCAAGGTAGCTACAGAATCCAATCTCAACCAGGCCATTCAACTACTAGTTTTCTTCCCAAATATTTCTAATGAAGGGGAACGTTTGTTGCATATGCTTGATGTTCACACACCGTTAAATTTTATCTGCACCGGACAAAACCCTTTCAAAAATCAGAACAGCTTATTTCTACCCTTTTCTCTTAGCCGTCTGGGTCAGGAAGTTTCAAAGGTTACTCTCACAAAGTAGAGTACCGATTGTATTACCTTGATTTATAACAAGAATGGGTTACAGTTACTTTGTCCTGCTAAGGCCCATTCTATTAGGTCTATGGCCATGTCATCTGCCTTTTCTTTCAGGACCTGTCTAGTTGATGTCTGTACTGCATCCATTTGGCCCAAGCCTTACACATTTGTCTCACATTACAAATTAGAACTTGTTTCCCAGAGCAGGGCTTCATTCGGTTTGGTGGTGCTGTGGCATATCCTTCCTTGAGACCACCCAGGAGTTATATAGCTGGTACTCTACCCATACTTGAGGAGGAATAAAAAAAGACAACATTAGATATATTAGTTATGTACTACTTAATATCTGTGTTGCCTTCTTTCATTCCTCCTGACCTACCCACCCTACCCATCCCCCATCCTAGTGCTCTAGAAGACCTAGGGAAAACTCCTCCGGACTGTTGTTCCTGGTGTTGAACCTCTGGTCATGGATGCATACTCATTTCCTTTTTTCTTATATTTGCACTCTATTCTCTTATGGGCAGCAAACTCAATCTGAGGAGGTTGGTTGGAGTGTGGGGCATTGTGGGAAGTGGGAGCAGTTCAAGACTTGGATCCTAATCTGAAGGAATGTGGCTGAGTCAGATCCGGGGATCAGATCTGTACCCATATGTGAAGAGGAATGAAAGAAGACAACACAGATACCAAGTTATGGTAAATACATAACTAATAATTCCTGCTGCTCTGCATTGATATCTGTTTATGAGGCTGGGTGGCCTCACAGTTGTCCTTATTTACAGTTCATATTTTGTGCATTAACAGTTCCCTGGCAGATAGGCTCATGATTAAATCTTCTCTCTCCACATACGCGTTCCCTAAGCCTGAATGTTTAGTATGGTTTATTTCAGAAATATGAGTAACCAGTCCTGAATTTTTTTAATTTATCAACAAAAGCCTGGTGCAGCTGTTTAATTTCCATGATTCTGGACAGCAAAAAGTAATTTCTGATCAAATTTTGACCTCAGCAGTCATGACCCTGACCTTGATGTAGAACTCTTTTCTGTGTGTTTATCTTCCATTGATTAAGTCATTGGTTTTACACACTCTGGGACAGCACCACCTTTGCAAACTACCATGACTGGCTTGTTTCGTTCATTCTCTGTAGGTCTTCTGGACTTCATGAGAATGTAATTAGTATTCTCAAGGCTGTGCATAAACATTTCACTCAGAAAACCTTTAAGCACAGGTGGAGTAAGAGATATCAGACAAAGATGTCCTGCTCAGGAAGCTGTGGTTTCCATAATTTTAGACTACTTCTCTTACTTCTTCAGTCAAGGCTTAAGTTTTTAGACAGTGAAGATCTGCAAATGCGTATCTAAATTCTGTGATGCGAGGGAGGTCAGTTTCTTACTTCTGTAAGGCAAGAGTGACCTTCCCGTGAAACCACCAGGCCGGGATTCAGCTTCTCACTGAAACCTGAGTTTGTACTGGAGAAACATACATTTTCTCGTTTTGAGCCAGCTTATTTGCAGAACTTAAATTTTAGTCTTTGAACGTTATCTTCTTGGTCACTGCTACTTCAGTCAACAGAATCTTGAGTTTTCTGCCCTGCCACTGCATCATCTTTTCTTGGAATTTTTTAGAAGTTACAGGGTCCATTATAGGGCATTTCCATCTTTGTTCCTAATCTACAGACACTTACAGTACTGTACCACTAGAACTATATTTTTCAGTACAATGTGGGAAGGCAGAAAGGTTTCTCTTCAGTTATTTTGTAAATAGCTGCATAATTGCACATTTTTTAGGTTAAATGCTGCAAGAACTTGCCTTCTCCGCCTAAGGTTCATTTTGCCAGGGTGGTCATTATTTCTAGTGCCATTTTAAGTACCATCCCTGTCGATGAGACTTGTGCATCTGTAACTTTATCTACTATCCATATATTTATCAAGAGTTACAAGCCTAGATTCCTTTAGTATACTAGTTGTGAAGTATGTTGCTTTTTTATAGGTGCCTGCTGCTGGGAGTTAAGCAGGTTGCTGGCATTGGTTTCAGTGGCCTACTAGAGACATTTCCCTAAGGCTGTTGCAGCCATAGTGCCTTGAAATAAGATACAGGAGTTACTTGATGTACTCACCACATGGATGTGTCTTTGAGATGCAAACTGTGGCTGCAGGACACATGGGCTCTGAATTTTCCCTGGGAGTTTTGGTGTTGTGTAATGCTGTTACATCTATTAGGTTGTTGTATTAGCTTTTTCTTGGCAGTTTGGCTGAAAACAGCAGGAAGGGGTGACTGTGCTTCATCTAATGTAGAGCCCAGGATCAACCCAAGGAGTAGTGATCGAAGTCTGAGAAGAAAATGTTGACAAGGTATACTACTGCTTGGGAGGCACAAGTAATGAGAGCCCTGCTGTCAGAGCTGACATGTCAAAGACTCATCTTTGTGGAGGAAGGTTAGATTTCACATAACTGCTGATTTTCTTGGTCCTTTCTGTACCAGAGGTAATCAGCCCCCAACTTATATGTTGTATAGCAGAATCTTCTGCTTGTTTCTGTGAAATTTGCAGAGGCCATGTATTTACACTCTGTAGTGTTTATTATTCTGGTGACACAGATGCAGATAATTTGTTTGACATGATCTGTGAATCTTTGCTACCTTGGATCATGTCTCTGACTTGCCATAACGTACTTATTACATGTTTCCTTTATAATGTTTTCAAACCACTGAGAATAAACTGACTGGAATGTAGTTGATAATCTCTCCGTTGCTCACAGTTTGTCTTAAGTTTGAAGTGTAGTAACTTCTATTTCTGTCATTGTTAGATGTTCTCCAAGATGTTCTTCATTTCTGTCATTTTTGCAGTAGTTTTAACTACTAGGATTTCAGCTGTTGAAGGCCTAAAGTTAGGCTAGATTTCCAAAAACTCAGCATATTCCTCCATAGCTGTGATAGAAATCCATCCATTAGGGATGTCAGGATGCTCCAAGTATAAAACAAACCTATGCCCATACTTTTTTGAAATCTTTCTTCCACAGTTCATAGTGTATGCATCTTCTGTCTACATTATATCCATAGTCTGTCATGTTTCTGCTTGAGTCTAAAATCATCACAGATAAGTACCATATTGGAGATTTCCCAGACTTGCTATTTTTTTAAACTGGTAGCCTGGTTGTGTCTGTTTAGTCTGATGTCTGGCTATGTTTAGGGTATTTCTGGGGCTTAGGGAGGTAGATGTTCTTATGATAAGCAGATGCCCTACAAAGATTTCCACATCTGTTGTGGGGTTTTTTGTGTCGGTCCAGAACACATGGTAGAGGAATGCAGAGTCTGTCAGAGATTTAATCCTAAAACCCTGGGAGACGGGCAATGTTCCTTTTGAAAACTTCTTCAATTAGAAGAAAACATGTGACTTATTCCTAGTCAACCATGGCCTCCTCAAGTTCGTTCTTAGCTTTCGGTTTCCCAAGGAGAAAAAAGTGATCAAAGGAGAAGGCAGAAATGGATGCAGTTGATATGTATTTATTTACTTTTGCTTACCAGGAAAGTCTGACTAGGTATAATGCCCATTTTCAACAGAGATCCAAGGAGAAAACTTCAAGACGTAGTAAATGTACAGTATAACAACATTTAAATGAGATCTAAAGCAATAAGTACAAAAATACTGAAGTTCATTAAAACTGATTAAACAGGAACTATCAGGCAAAGAAATAAAGCATACCAAGTTTTAAGAATTGGCATTACTGCACATCACAACTGACGTAATATGCTATGCATCTATAATTATGTTGATATTTAAGCTAATAAAAAGAGTAAAAGAGCAGATGTACCTCATAAAAGAGCCCATTGGGAAGAAATGTTATAGCAAGTGTGTGTGTGTGTGTGCGCGTGTGTGTGTGTGTATGTGTGTGTGTGTGTGTGTGTGTGTGTGTCTCTCTCTTTCGGTTAGGGGTCGCCAAGTAAGAGGAGGAAATCATAAATATTTGGGTATTTTTAACCTGGAGATTCAGGACATTTGCAAATTCTAGAGTGATTTAGATTTAGCTGGTGAAGTGAATATGCTGCTCCAGAGTTTAGTTATACTTACTGAGTATAAGGAGTCCAAGTGTGAGTTGCTAGATTTTTTGGGGATTCTATTAGATGTGGTAGTTTGATCGAATGTTCCTTTTGGGTTTGTACCATTGTATTGTATTGCTAATTGCTGAAGTGTTTGAGGTATGGTATAGTATTTTGTGTACCATTAAGAGGAGCTCTGTGTTTGATAAATAGTATGGTAGTGCTAGCCATTTCAGGTTCTGCAAAGAAAAACAATGATGGGTTCAGTTTGGGAGGTTGGATGCAAATTTACTTATTTTATTATAACAGTTTTGAAACTTGTTCATTCAAGAAGACCTCCACAGGGAGATTAAATGGAGCCAGCGAGTAAAAACAGTACCAAGAAAAATCAAACAGGCTGACTCCAAACACGGGCAAACAGAGCAGCAGCAAAAATTGGAAAGCTCCAAGTAGGCAGCAAAAGAACACGTACTCCAGAATCCCAACACAGAGAGCAGGAAACTGTACGAAAAATGAACTTTTAATATAAAAAATAAATAAAAACAGATGACCGCTTTCGCATATAGCCTCTTCAGATCTTTAGTAAAACCCACAACACATTTGGATGTTTAAATAGTATGACATAAGCAGACCTAGATCAAACCATCCAATAAAAATACTGCATTTTAAGTGAATGGAGTGCATTCTAAGAGAAGACAAAGCACTTAGAGTGATAGCGATATACACACACACACAAAAAATCTAAATATGTAAAATAAGAAATAAACTATAAAAATAATTACACTTTCTGCAATCTGTGAGACTTTAAAATAGGTTTAATAGAAACATGTTCATTCAGGCCAGGTTTACAGTCTGACCTGAAGTTAATCCATTTCAGCTCTGCTTTCTCTGTATTATTAGTAACATCACCTAGTTGCTCTGTGGGAACAATGGAATCAACAGCCATAAACATAAACTTATGGACAGCACCTGCTTGTATAAATGTGCTTAGCTAACACATTGTTCTCATTAGGCCTCCTAATGCAGTATAGGTGATCTTGGATTCTGTTCCAAAGACATCTATTTATCTTCCCTATATAAAACGCAGCACATGTAGTGCAGTGAGCCAGATAGACAATGTTACAGGTGTTACAATTTGCTGTAACTTTAAATTTAATCAGTTGTCCTGTGTGAGTGGGGATGTAAAAAGCTATTAGAACCATCAATAAAAGGGCAGAAATTACATCTCCCACAGGGATATGTACCAAAGGATAAATGTTCCTTATTAAAACACTACGGGAACTGCTAGGGTGACATAACAGAGAGATAAGGAATTCTTATAATAAAAATGAGGCTTCTCATGCACCAGCCGTGCCATATCTGAGTCGGTTATAAGAATATTCCAATTCCTATGAAAAATGTTCACAATGTCTTTGTTATCGTAGGTGAAAGTGAATCATATTCGAACAGGATCTAAATCATTGCACATAATGCCCTCCTTTTTCCTCATGGCTGACCCATAATAAGGTTTCCAAAGAAGAGAGAGAAGGGTTATGCTTGATTTTAGGAATAATTGTACTTTCTCATGTCCCAAGTCAGTAGCTGACATCACGTAAGTGCTTAATGTCAGTCCGTCGACTGATGGCTCTAAATGATTTTTGTTCCAAGTGAACATTCCTCACCAGTGCCCGTGGTGAGGATGGAGACCCCTTGATCACTTGCCCAGAGCAGGGACATCACATATTGGTGAGCAGTGGTGTGGATATTAGTTGAACTTCTGTAGCCTGTAGGCAGTTGTCACTGAAGATGTGTGTACTCTCAGCAGCCACAAGGTAAACATACAGAGTTTCATTTTCACAACATTTCTATTTATTTTTTATTAGTTTGGTTTAGTCAGGAGAAAGCAGGCAAAGATGTCAGCTGAGGATTATGGCAAGCTGACAAAGAATTAGTTGTCCAGGGTATGTGAAGCCAAAGGACTGGTGCATGCCATCCTGACTAAAGAAGACATTATTTCAGCCTTAGTTGCAGCTGTATCCCAGACCAGCAACCAGGAGGATAACCAGTCTGGTGATGGGGATTTGCAGCCCAGAGAAACAGGGCAGTTCACCTTTTCCTCAGAGGACTTAAAACCTGTCTGGAGATGAAGAGACTTGAACTGGAGGCCAAACATTTGGAATTTTTATCAGTGGAGAGACAGCAGCAGGCAAAACAAATGGAATTAGAATTGGCAGAGAGACTGAGGCATTTGGAGGCCGAAGAAAATGAGAGACTGTGGTGTTTGGAGACTGAAGAAAATGAGAAGCACCAGCTTTTCTACTTTCTGAGTTTATAAGAGCATTAATTAAAATGTGTCCCTACTTTTTGTCCTGGTCCCCCAATTATTTTGGCTTTGTCCACATTTCTTGTACTAAGAGTTATGAGAGAAGAGAGTAAGAAAAGGTATGAAACACCTTTGAGAGGTCCAGGAATAGGACAGAGACAGGAATACCTATGTTTCTGTTTCCGTTAACTGTGTCTAGAAAGTGTTTCTGTGCTGTGATGGGGCCAGAAAACATGTTATGAGGGGAAAAGTAAGCATTCTTCTTGGTGAACGTTTAGGGCTTGATGACTGGTACTTCTTTCTTGTATGTTAGAGAGTGGAGGGAGTATTGTTGTAGGTTGATAGTTTGAAAGTTCAGTGAAGGTACCTACCCCGTTTACTAGGAAAGCAGTCTGGTATTATGGATATGTTTGTCTGATCAAGACACTGGCACATCCCACTTAAACATTAAGTCTAACTCAATTAATTAAATGTCCAACAAGCTATGGTGGAGTTTCCACCATGGTTTGTATACTATCCACTAACCCTAAAAAAATAAAACAGGCTGGAATTCTCCCAGATACACTTAGCAAACACCATCCAACTTGTGTAATGAAAGACTTCATACAAATCAGCAAGGGCCAGCAGCTACAATTTGTCAGAAAACCTTACCAGCTTTTAACAAAGACACTTATATCGTCGAGACACTGAAACATTGCAATTGGACCCCACTAAAAGCACTCTTCTAGATGATGCTCTTTCATACTTTAATAGCGCTTTTCTTCAGATTTTAATCCAACAAGCACCTCTACAACATGAACGACTTAAAGCTATAAACGAGCCCTAGCTAATACGAAAACAAAACAATTAATAAAAACTAAGGCTATTGCTTGGAATAAAGGACACAAAGACAAAAAAAAAACAATTAATGAAAACTAGGGATATTGCTTGGAGTAAATGGCACAAAGACAAAAAAAAAACAATTACCAACACCTAAGAAATCTTATCAAAAAATGTTCTTTAAGTCAAGAAGAATTCAATAATCCAAAGCTGTTATAAACAGTCCTCTAAACCTAAGTACTAAGCCCACCCGTGACCCTCTTTTCAGTAAAGCTAATGCACAAAGCCTGCAGGTTCAATGAAAACTTTATAGCTGCCACCTCTCACATCTGCCTGCAGAATGTAGATATACCTTCTCGCACCCCAAACTGTAGTACTAATTGGACAAATAACTTCTAATTTGAACCAGTCGCCATTACCATGAACAAACTAAAACCCACTACATTGGCAGCAGACAATGTTCTTGCAGAATAGCTTAAATTAGGAGCAGATGGAATAAGCTACCCAGTCACTATGCTAAACAAAAGATCTTTAAAAGAATCATATGTTACCAAAATATGGAAAGCATCTAACATTATACCAACACATAAAGCAGGTACCTTCAAGGAAGAGATAATAATAACTTGCATATTGCATGACCTAGAGTGGTGGGCCAGCCACCAACCCAGGAAGCACATGGGAGTACCCTTTATCCAAGATCTTCAAAACCAGCCCCTGACAAGAGATGTCTTAGATATGACCTGGGGTATCACACTCAGAACCTCAAACTCTAAGGCCTGCTGTATGCAGAACAAGGAAGCAAACAAATGTAAAGGAGATGATGGCTGCGGTGCAGGCGCTGAAGTTCAGAAGAAGGGTGCCCTACAATGGACAAAACTACAGTGATGTGGAACATCAAGAGGTAAGGGGAAACTCTCTCTCTCATGCTGGCTATGGGTACCTGAGAGATAGTACTGTGGTTCCAGATGAACTTAAAGTTCTGCATCCCATGTCATCTGAATTCATCTGAGTGGATTTTAACATAAATATAATTTTCAACTAGTTCTCAGGAAGGATGTTCCAGAGGTATACCTGTTTGTAGCTCTGACCACCAGATGGCTCAGGAAATTCTGCGCAAGAGTACCCTGTGAAGACACCTGGGCAGTAGATACCTTGTCTTTCAAATGGACAGACCTTTTCCTATATACATTCTCTTTACTCTCCATAATCCCAAGGGTGATCTGAAAATAAGGAAGGAGAACCAAAATTGGTCTTGATATGTTCCCTTTAGCCAAAGCAGCTTTGATTCTCTCTTCCTGTGGAAATGTCCAGCAGGAATGTTACATACTGCCTTTGCAGGTGGGCCTTCTATCTCACAACAAGGGGGCACTTATTCATCTAAATGGGTGACATTGCAGGTCAGAGCTTGGATAGTTTGACTCTTCTGCCTTTTTAGGCACCAGTTTACTGAGGATGTAATTACCATATTTAAGAATGATGGGAAGCATTCCACTTGGAAATCCTACTTAACCAAGTGCCTAGCATATTTAAGAAAGCAGGGAAGCATTCTACTTGGAAATCCTACTTAACCAAGTGTAAGAGGTCATCTCTGTGGTATCATGAAAAAGATCAGGACACACAGCCCAAGTCTGAGGCATCTGTTATGAGGGCATATCCTGCCTACTTAACCTGGTTAACTTCTTCAAGGAGGTTACTGAAGCAATAGGCAAAGGCACGTCAGTACACTTTGCTTATCTAGACTTCTCAAAGGTATTTGACACTGTCCCACACTTGGAAATTTTATATAAACTCTCCAGCTAAATACAGACCTCTGTGTAGCTCATAAATAGCAAATTGGCCCACAAATAAAACCCAGGAAATTAGGGTGCGCAGCTCTACCTCCTCCAAAAGACCTGTCACTAGTGGTGTATCCTAAGGTTCAGTCCTTTGGCCACTGCTCTTTGACATCTACTTCTCAGAGGTCAAAGGTAATGTAAACAGATTATGGCTGACCTGGTTTGCAGATGACTGTAAACTCAGTGCCATCATAACCTCCACAGAGGATGCCAGAATCCTCCAAGAGGGCCTTTCCAAAACAAATAACTGGTGTGCAAACCATGGACTAAAACTGAATGCCAACAAATGTATAATTGTATCCTTCAACTAGAATGACTTTCCTTGCTACTATCACACACTTCTGAAAGCTGATCCTATAGTCAGGGATCTGGGAAAATATGTTGACAATTAGCTGTCTTTTGATCACCATGTATCCACTATTGTATGGAAATTCTTTTTCATCTCATAACTTATATCTAAAGATTTGACATCCAGGTCCAGGGATGTAGTCATTCCAATTGTGCTTTGCTGTTAATCAGGCCAACATTGAATGTATTGCCTCTTTTTTTTTGTTGTGTACCTGTCTAAACATTTGTCACAATTGGAGTGGTCATTGTGGCTTCTCACTAAAAAAACAAGGGTCTAAATCACAAAAACTGCCGACTGTCTTTAAACCTCATCCCTGTTCTGTTTATGAAATAGTCTACTAAAAGTCAACGTCTGCCTCACATTTCGAGCCTCATCTGACCCAATCCTGACAGACCTGTTGCACATTGCTAGTCCAGGAGTGGGGTGAACACCTCCTCGAGAGATCTCACTCTCTTTTGCAACATAAAACATGTTGGAGAGGTAGGTGTGTCTTAACAGATAATACCTCTTCTATGGAATTGTCTTACACTCCACTTCTCTTACTCTATTCATAGGTAATTTGGATGACTGGATGGGAAACCACAAATTCACTCCCGGTTTAGCACCCTTGTCCCTTATGGATGGGACATCAAGTAAATGGCCCAACATATCCTTGTTCTGTTTGCCTCTAGGTTGTGCATACACAAAATGTAACTTCTAAAAACTACATTTGGAATGTAAGGCTAGGCTTCTTAAGATCTTCAGAGACCAATAGCCTAGTAAGTACCTTTGAACCGATGACCCTGTTGCAGCAGCAGTCCCTGATCCTGCAATATTTAATTAAGTTGTTTAATTCAGGAATGGTCTGTGCTTCCATTAAGGTGCATTATCTGACCAGTTCAGCCTGCCTTTGATTCTCTCTGCTACTGGTATGCCTGCTGTTAGATAAAAATTGTCCTACAGGGACTACTACATCTGTGGCCTTCTAGAAGGAGGACTGATCCTCCATAAGACATAAGTTATGTACAAGAAAAGCTAGCACAGTCACTGATACTTTTTAATTTCTCCAAGTCTTTTGGGTTTCTAGTACCATAACAGGAGGGGACCCCATTCCTAAGTCAAAGTATGATTAAAGTTCATGAAATCAGTATTGTTTCAATCTTTTATGTTAGCCAGAAGTGCTCTTCGCAGCACCCGCAGTGTGCCCAGTAATGACTCCTTCTGCAATTCATATGGAGTTACATGTATTGTTAACCTATACAAGTACGATTGTAAATTCTTTTTTATAAGACCCGTTGCTCCTAGTCCCATTGGAACTGTCTGGGTATACTTCTTCCACATTGTCCTAATGCCCTCATTTCTGCCTGCAAATCCTGGGATTTTATTGCTTTGGGTATCTCTATAAGTAGGACACTGTAATCACTGTGTGTAGCAATATCAATGATCAATGCTACTTTTGTCTTCTTTTCATGGACTACTATATCTGGTTTTCTCGCATCTACATTTTGAACTGTTGGTAATAGATGATTCCATGTTATATAAACTTCATCATTTTCTATAATGCTTTGTGGCTCATGTTTCCAGTGTGTTTTTCAGCTTCAGTATTGTAATGTTTGCACAGTCCCTAATATAACAGTGTTGCAACATTATTATGCCCTTCAGTATACAGTCCTTTTGTCATTAGTGTATTAAAACCAGCAACAATATGTGCGACTGTTTTTACATTTGTCTATTTCTCTCACTTGTTCGATGGATTTTGTAAACCAACATGTACGTAGTCCACTGTCTAGAGCCGCCAATATTAATCTTTCTTTTTTGGTTCACTTTGTTCTGTTGTCATGATTGAATTTTCTTCTATCCTGATCAACATGAGGTTGTTCCAAGAATTTTCTATATTTGCAACTGTATTGATGCATTTTACACATTTCTTGCCTTCTCATCTGATCCTTCACCTAATATTCTTTCTTTTGTTTTTGGCATATTCAGTTGCTGCCTGATTTTTATTTACTTCTTTTTGATTTCCATTCCCACTTGACAACAATATGCTTCTACTGTACTAAGTAGGGAAGTCATCTAGACTTATTCTCCTCATGTTTTAAAACATTTACTACATTTGGGTCTTGTGAGGTCATCAGGTATGTATGCAGTCCTACGATTGCAGATCTATACATATAATCAATTTTGAAGATGCCCATGCCTTTTTCAGAACGGGGAATATATATAGTCTTGGTGTACACTGATTTTTATAAATCATTTCCTATCCAACTGATCCAACACCTTTTGGGGCAATTCAGTCACTCCAAAATGGTAAGTTAGGACAGGAAGAGCAAATTGTTTTATAGCTTGGACTTCGTTCTTAGATGTCAGTGCTGTTTTCAGTATTAATTATAGTCTTCTAAAATATTCCTTACTAAATTTTATTCACATTTGTTCTTGTTTTATTGTTGATCCTTTATCAATTCCCAAATATTTATACACTCCCTCTTGCTCAAGTTCTTTTATATCACATTCCTGTCCCAAACTGATGTTTTCTTGGTGCAGCCGATTTCCTGTTTTAAATGCTGCTTTGCAGATTTATCAAGACCAAATGACATTCTTATATCATCTGAAAAAGTTTTGACTATTTGCAGTTGTGCTTTCAGTTCCTCATCTGATGAGCAATACAGTTTTAAATCATCGACAAAAAGAAGATGAGAAATTTTTACACTTTGTTGGGAGCCAAATTGTAGCCATGACCTAATCTGCTAAATCAATAACTTAATGGGTTAAGGGCAAGACAAAAGAGCAGCGGTTAAAGAGTCACCCGGGAATATACCTCTTTGAATTTTTATCCCTGGTATAATAATTTGTCCTTTATCATGGCTTAACTGCAAAATGGTTTGCCACTATTTCATGGTCCGTGTAATGTAATTGATCAATGGAGGATGCATCTTATACATTTTAAGCACTCTCCTATCCATGAATGTGGGATACTGTCAAATGCGTTTTTTGTAGTCTACCTATGCTATACTTGGAATCTTCCCCTTTTTATCCAGTTTTCCATTATGACTTTATTTAACAATAAGTGATCCTTTGCTCCATATGACTTTCTTTTGTTACCCATTTGTTCTATTGTCATGATTGAATTTTCTTCTAAATTACTATAAACTCTGTCGGCATCAATTCCAGTGTATAGTTTATACATCGTCGGAAGGCAAGTTATTGGTCTGTAGTTTTTAAGATAACTTGCAGGTTCGCTTTTAAGTAGGCGTATTGTTTTTCCTGTTGTTAACCAGGTTGGTGTCCGTTCTGGGTGCGCATATAAATAGATGTCCTTCATGGATGCATCTGCAGTCATAACAAGTGGGTTGTCCTGTCGTCAGGCAGCCCTTCAGTCGGTCGGATTCCAAAGTCCGGGTCCGGCTTCGGCTGATGTCGCACTCCACCCGACGTCATCTCTGTTGGTCTTCGGGTATAAAGGCATCAGCCGACGCCATTTTCCTCAGTCTTTCTTGCCGCGTGGCGCCCGAAGCAGAAGCTGTTCGCAAGTGCCGGTCGGTGGGATCCAGAGATTACTTCTACCGAATACTACTTCGAAGACTTCTAAAGCTAAGTACCCCGTTGGGGACTCTTTCTTGCCTCAGCAGATGTCAGAAAAAGTTAACAATTGTTTAAACTGTGGGAAACAAATACCTCATAAAGATTTCCACTCTTACTGTCTGCCTTGTTTAGGCCCAGCCCACGACGTAGCAGCCTGTTCGGCCTGTGCTTCTTTCAACCGACGAATGCTTAGGCGTCGGTCGGAGTTTGCAGAACAGTTTTTCGGTTCTGATTTTGCGTACATTATGCCGTCGGATCCTCCGACTACCCAATCTAGCAAAAACGCAAAGATAAAGACCGACACTCGCGGTCCGCGGTTTCGGCGAAACCATGGTCAAGCAAACGCGAGTGTCTCGGTTTCGGCGAAACCGAGAAAACTGAACAAAGTACAGCTGAACCTATTCCTACAACTGAGGCCCCTGCTACAACTCTTGAAACGACTTCAGAAATTTTACCCACTACGGTGGTTGACTTATCAGACACCATCCCTTGGATGTTTCTACCCCAGCACGTGGTGCTGCTAGGCCTCCAGCAGCCATGTCCATTAAGGCCTTCGCCAGGGCTAAAGCAGCCAAGACTACTAAAACAGTGCCTGTTAAACCACCCACATCCAGGCCCTCTTCTAGTTCTCAAATGCTTACTTTGGCAGAAGATTTAATTTCTTTAATTAGAGGATCTCAATCTCACCCAGACAGGGCCTCTCAGCCCCCAGAGAAGAGACCTAGGGCAGAGCCCCCGAGCCAGTGTCCTCTGATGATTCTGCTGATGAATCAGACATAACTGACCAGCCAGAGGCTCCCTTCTCCAATTTTGAAGATTCTGATGCTGAAGAATCCATCCCAGCTGCTTCCCCACCAGAAGAATTCTCCTTTGGGGAAACCTTGCATGCCATGCGAGAACAGTTCCAATGGCAGCAACAGGATTTTTCAGACTCCAGAAAAGACTTAGGACTTTTCTGCACCTCCCACAGCACAGGCCCTTAGCTATACCCCCTGTTCTCTCTGTGGTGGATGATGCTTTCAATGATGTTTGCTCCGCTCCAGATTCTTTACCCCCAGCCCCTGCCAAACCAGACAGATTTTACAGGGTGCCAGATACTCATCACCACCTTTACAAGGCTCCACTTGCAGACCCAGAAACTATATCCCAGGGCCCCAAGGCAGTAGCGACCCTAGCTAACAACCATATTCCCTCTAGAAGGGAAGGAAGGTCATTAGCCACATGGGGTAATAAGGTCTACACTTCAGCTACTCTCTCAGCTAGAGCTTTAAACTGTCAGTTTCACATGATACAATACCAAGAGTTTATGCTGGATCAGTTAACTAAAAAACTAACCACTGATGAATCTCTTGATAAGAAATATGTATTAGAGATGGTAAATAACATACAACAGGTTAGCAACCATTCCTTAAAATGTGGCTATGATGCACTGGAGGCTTCATTTAGATCAGCCATGACAGGCACAGTGATAAGAAGGCATGCATGGCTAAAGGAACAAGCTTTACCGGATCATGTTAAAGCTAAGTTGCTAGATGCTCCTATGGACAAGACAAGTTTGTTTGGTACATCTGCCCAGCAGGTTATGAAGAAAATGGAAGAAAAGGCAAAATCTGTTCAAACTGTTAAAGATTTCTTGCAGGTTCAACCCCCAAGGTTTAGCAGGAACTGGCCTGCCAAAATTGGTCCTTTCCTGACTCCACAAAATTTCAAAGGGGCAGTAATAGGCGTTCCAGAGGCAGAAACCAATCCAGAGGAGGTGCCTACAGAGGAAGACAGTGGCAAGGTAACAACAGAGGCACAGACACAGCCACTGCCACTACATCAACACAACCACAGTGACTTAACCCTAAATCCGCCTACCAGGGAACAAATAGCAGCTCCTCTAGGCGGAAAGTTAACCTTATTTTCAAAGAACTGGCACTACATAACAAAGGACAAGTGGATTTTACAAACCATAGATCAAGGTTACCGGTTTCACTTCCACACTTTTCCAGTCAAAGAGGAATGCCAAATCTACCTCCAAATCAAAAACAGAGGCTCTACGCCAGATAATGGAGTTAGCAAACATGAGAGCTGTGGAAAGAGTGCCAACAGCAGAGCAAGGAAAGGGTTCTACTCCAGACTATTCCTAGTTCCAAGAAAGGAAAAAGTTGGAGACCAATTCTCGACCTGTCCACCTTAAATACATACATCATTGTCCCAAAATTCAAAATGCTGACCCTACAGCAACTTCTTCCCATGCTGGGCAAGGAGTCTTGGCTGGTAACTCTAGATCTCAAGGAGGCATACCTGCACGTCCCCATTCGACCAATCTGCAGAAGATACCTCAGATTTCTTGCAGGATCAGAGCACTATCAATTCTCAGCATTGCCTTTTGGCTTATCTACTGCGCCCAGAGTATTCACAAAATGCCTGGCATCAGTAATCGCCCATTACAGACTTCAGGGAATTCAAATTTACCCATACCTGGACGACTGCCTGCTACAAGGGGACAACAAAAGCAAGCTGACAACAGATTTACAAAGGGTCATTTACTTGCTACAAGCACTGGGATACACAGTCAATTTACAAAAGTCAAGGCTGATACCATCCCAAACAAGGACATTCTTGGGCGCGGAATTGGACACAGTAAAACAAATGGCATTCCTGACTACAGAAAAACAAAAAGAACTCCCTCTATACTTCTTGGCACTAACAAAACTGAACAAGTTAACAGCAAGAAAAGTACTGCAGGCCTTGGGCTTCATGGCATCATGCATGATCTTGGTTCCATTTGTCAGACTACATATGAGAAAACTACAGTGGTACCTAAAAAATTTATGGTCCCAACACAGACACAGTCTAGAAACAGAAATCCCACTAATTCCATGCTTAAAACAGGAGTTCCTATGGTGGGCTCAGGCATGCCAGTCAAACCCAGGCCTACCCTTTCGCAGATGTCAAGCAAGCCAGACCATCACAACAGACGCTTCAGACCTAGGATGGGGGGCCCACATGCTGGACAAATGCGTGCAAGGATTGTGGACACAGGATCAACTTCAACTGCACATCAACCTAAAAGAAATGCTGGCAGTAAAACTGGCAATCCAAAAGTTCAAACCATTTCTCAAAGAGGGCCAGTTGATGATAAGGACAGACAACACCACAGTCATGTGGTACATCAACAAACAGGGAGGCACTCATTCATACCCCTATGCAGAATGACCTTGGAGCTGTGGACCCTGGCACTCAGCTACAACATCCAGTTACAGGCAATATTTGTACCAGGGAAAGACAATACCCTAGCAGACATATTAAGCAGAACCACCGGATGCCCACGAATGGAAGCTTCACCCGGACATCTTCAAGACCATCTCAAAGAAATGGGGAATGCCACAGATAGACCTATTCGCATCACCTCTCAATCACCAGCTCAAAAATTCTGCACAAGGACATTCCACCCATTAGCATGGAAAGTGGATTCGCTCTCTTTCAACTGGAAAGGCCTAACAGCATATGCATTCCCGCCTCTTCCTTTGATACACAAGGTACTACTAAAAATCAAGGAAGAACGTCCAAGGATAATCCTGATAGCTCCAAACTGGCCAAGACAACACTGGTACCCACTACTGAGGAGCATGTCTCGGAACAATATGTGGACAATTCCGCTGATGCCTTTGATGTTAACGCAGAACAACTACAGCATCATACATCCAAACCTAAAAACCTTGCAACTGACTGCATGGAACATCACATAACAGCAGCTATTCCAGAACTTTCCCAAAGAGTTAAAGACATTATTCTTGAAGCACGCAGACCTTCAACAAGAAGGAACTATGCTGGAAAATGGAAAAGGTTTGTCATCTGGAGTACGGAAAGAGGAAAAGATGTGTCAAACATAGATATGCCTAACATTCTGGAGTATCTGGCGAACTTCTTCATTCAGGCCTGTCCTACTCCTCCATCAAGATACATGCATCAGCTATTTCAGCAGAATACAGCTTTGATACACCTGTTTTTCGCACCCTTTGCTCAGGCAATTCCTCAGAGGAATCAAGAATGTAAAACCTCCAAGGAAACCACCATTACCAGCTTGGGATTTAAACTTTGTGCTAGAAAAGTTGACACTAGCACCCTTTGAACCAGCAGCAACAGCAGACCTACAACACCTGTCATGGAAAACTGCTTTCCTACTGGCAATTACTTCAGCAAGGAGGGTTTCAGAACTACAGGCCTTAATGGCAGTGCAACCCTTCCTAATCTTCCACCAAGATAGAGTGTCCATGAGGACTAATCCTACATTTATGCCTAAGGTGGTATCCAGAGTGTCTTTAAACCAGGCAATCCACCTACCTACCTTCTTTCCCAACCCACAAAACAGAGGGAAAGAATACTGCATACCTTGGATGTACATAGACAGCTACGCTACTACTTGGACAGAACAAAAATAGCAGAAAGACTGACCAACTTTTGTAGCCTATGCAACAGGAAGGGAAGGAAAAGCTATTTCCAAACAGACAATCTCCAAATGGATAGGAAATTGCATACGATTCTGTTACTCCTTCCATGGAAAACCAATTCCACAGAACATAAGACCTCATTCTACAAGGGCAACAGCCACTACCACAGCCTTCTTACGAGGAGTGGCAACCAAAGACATTATTGAGGCGGCTACTTGGACCTCCGTGCATACATTTGCCAAGCATTATAATTTGCCTCTATATTCCAGATCCCGAGCAGGGTTTGCCACTGCTGTACTGCAAGGGATCCTAAACACACCATAATCTACTTTTATCCTCCTCCCTAGTTGGCTATGGTATTCTACCCACTTGTTATGACTGCAGATGCATCCATGAAGGACATAGTACAGTTTTGTACCTACCATAAATGTAGATGTCCGAACTGGATAGCATCTGCAGTCAGGATTACCCTCCCTCCATCCCTCTGTGGTACTCCTAGGGTGTTTACCCTTCTAATAGCTAGCTGTTGGGGGGGAGTCTTTTATGGTGTATTTGTTTGTGTATATGTACATACATGTTTATTGTTGTGTTTACCTCTATCTATTTGGAAACATTGGCATCTATCCAAATTTTAGCCTGCAAGAGGGCTACTGGCATCTGGGGCAAGAAACACTGAGGAAAATGGCGTCGGCTGATGCCTTTATACCCGAAGACCAACAGAGATGACGTCGGGTGGAGTGCGACATCAGCCGAAGCCGGACCCGGACTTTGGAATCCGGCCGACTGAAGGGCTGCCTGACGACAGGACAACCCACTTGTTATGACTGCAGATGCTATCCAGTTCGGACATCTACATTTATGGTAGGTACAAAACTGTACTTTCTCACTCATGGCTAAAGCTTCATGTAAAAGTGTTAGTCAGGTACTGCATCTGGGCCTGGGGCTTTCCAATTAGGAGCTTTTCTTAACTTTGTTTCAATCTGTCTCTGGCTGTTACATTGTCCCATTTCATATCCTGTACATTTGAACTTCTTATTCTTTCTTTTATTTCTTCTATCCATTTAGCATCTTTGTTATGTTCCACAGGATCGTCATAGATATTTCTCCAAAATGTATCTATTTCAACTTTCTTTGGTGATGGTTCATTTCCTTCTGTGTTGTATCCCAATTTTCTATAAAAGGTTTTTGGGTCATCAATAAATTGCTTATTTTGTACTTTTCCTTTATATGTATCTGCATATCTTCGAAGTTTTTCTGCCCGTGCTGTTATTTTTAGTTTATTATTTGCAGTAGTGCACGATATCTATTCTGATACTGCGCATTGCTTTTATCCCGTCTATATTTCTCAGTATTTCAGCTGATCTGTTCCCTCTTCTGCACTCTTCTAACAGTGACACATCTTGTCTTAATTGCTTTATAGTTTTCTCTATTCGATACCTCCATGATGGCATTTGATCTCCCCCCTTCCTTTTCCTTACTGCCCTGTGTTTATGTGGAAGACTGTATCTGTTATTAATTTAGCTGCTTAGTAATATACCCTGTTTACTTCTGTTTTATCACATGAATCTCCATCAACAGTCCTAATTACTGCGTTCATTTGTTTTATCAAACTTCTAACTGTAACTTTTTCAGTTTTATTGACTCACTGTAGTCTGTTTCTTTCATTGATCTTAATATGTTTGTCCAACTCCATTAAATCAAGCAATTCTGCTCTTAGATCATTTTCTTCTAAACTCAGCATACACTCTTTGTTCTCTCTTTTTTAATTTCTCCAAATCTTTTGGGTTTCTAATACCTGAATGGCAATGGACCCCATTCGTAAGTCAAAGTACGATTAAAGTTCATGAAATTAGTATTGTTTCAATCTTTAATGTTAGCCAGAAGTGCTGTTTGCAGCACCCGCAGTGTGCCCAGTAATGGCTCCTTCTGCAATTCATACAGTTACATGTATTGGTAACATATCTAGATTCATTTTTATAAGACCCATTGCTCCTACTACTATTGGGACTGTCTGGCTATCTTTCTTCCACATTGCTCTCGTTTCTGCCTGCAAATCCTGACATTTTATGACATTGTGTCTCTGTGTATGCAAGACACTGTAGTCACTGAGTGTGACGATTTCAATGGTCAATGCTACTTTTGTCTTCTTTTCATGGACCACTATATCCGGTTTTCTAGCATCACTCTTTTGAACTGTTGGTAATGGATGATATCATGTGATGTAAACTTCATCATTTTCTGTGATGTCTGTGGCTCATGTTTCCACTGTTTTTCACCCATTTCTGTACCATAATGTTTGCACAAATCCCAGTGCAACAGTCTTGCCACATTATAATGCCTTTCAGTATACAGTCCTTCTGCTATTAGTATGTCACAACCAGCAACAAGGTGTGCAACTATTTCCAATTCGGTTTTACAGAACCTACATTTGTCTGTTTTTCCCACATGTTCAATGGATGTTGTAAACCAACGTGTACGTAGTCCACTATCTTGGGCCGCCATAAGACTTAAATTATGTACAAGAGCAGCTGGCACAATCACCCATTGAGCCTGAGTCCACAGTTTCTCTCAAATTTCTAACTTGGAAAATGGTTATTTTGGTAGCCATCACCTTAACAAAAAGAATATCAGAAAGTTAAGCCTTGATGTGTAAAAAACATGTCCAGTGTTACACAAGAACAGGGTCAGCCTTACAATGAATTCCTCTTTTTTTATGACATACATATTTATGGATTTATTTGTAACTGTTTTTTTTTTTTTAAACAAGATTTATTTTTATTAAATTGTCTTGTGACATAGGCAATTTTACATTTATGTAAATGAAAATAAACCATACTGACACAATCTCAGTTGTATACATTATACATTACAAACTGTGCGACACAACTGTCGGTGCAAACATTATACATCACTTTTAACAAATGCAGTCATTGTTAGTCATCCACTACATAGCTTATTCAAATCCTGCCTTGTTTTAAACCTTGCTCCTCCTCTGCATGTATTAACCCCACATTTCTCATTTTTTCCTATGTAATTTGCTCCTACCCTTTTCTAAAGATCCCAATTTCAGTTGTTTTATCTCTGTTACTATATTCACTACTTCTAGTACAGCTGGTTTCGACTTTGATTTCCATTTCTTAGTAATTGCTTTTGGCAGCCAACATAGTTAGACTCAGCAAAGCCTTACTATGTCTGGGCAGTTCAGGTTGTGTACCATAGCTCAACAAAATCATTTTCTTAAGTTACACCAATTTGCTCACCCAGCATCTCAGATTGAATTCCTGTTTTATGGCAACAGTAAGCACAGAACCTACTGTCAAACAGACCATTCAGCTTCCTTTATTCTTTTCCAGTCTTGAAAACCAGTGTGGGGTGTTTCATTCTCTGGGTGTGTACAGACAACAGAGATGTTGTTTACATAGAGCCAGGGTGGTACTAGAGGCTCCACTCAGTTGTTTGCATCCTTTGCGTCAGGGAAGACAGGTGCATCTGTTTTCATACAGACAACTTGCAGATGGCTCGCCCATTGTATTGTGTTCTGTTGTGCCTGGTAAGTTAAAAAGATGGTGGGAACTGTTAAGAGACCACAGGATAAGAAGTATTGTTATCATTGTTACCTTCCTCAGGGGTTTACCACCCTGACTATCTTAGAAGCAGATCCATGTTTGTCAGTCCTCTCCTTTTCCAAACATTACAAACAGGACATCTGTTTCAGTGCTAGGGCTGCCTTTTCCCCAGTCTTTCTCCAAGGCATGTTGAGATGTAACCTTTGTTTTCAGGCCTTCCTTATCATTGTAACCTGTAGAGAACTTGCCACAGTAGTAGATGTTTGAGTAGACCACTGCTGCAGTAATATTTTCCCTCCTGCCATCCCCAAATTCTACGTTTTGGAATGGGGTACCCTATCTTTACACTACCCCTTCCCCCTTGTCTTACTGAACTTGTGAGCCTGCTCTAGTCTGAGTTGTTTAGGGGAACTCTTTCCATTCCCCCAGCTTAGATTTGGAGGGCCTTTCTCCTTCTCTCGCCTTAAGAGTTAAATCAGGCCCTTGTTCCTTAGCTTTTATAGTATATTCTCTATTTACTTTTTGGCCATGAAGCCTCTAAAATGGAATTGGTGGAAGCTGATCTGGACATCAATGCTTCTGTGTCTGAAGGTCCAGTAGGTAAGATTACTGCCAGTCTTCTGTCCTGCTTTTTTTTTCTTTAGAATGATGTGTACCATAGTGTACAAGAAACAAAAAGGCCCTGACATAGCTACAGGGGGTTAATTTTATTTTTGTTACATGGCTTTTTGTTTTTTCAGAATGCCTGATTTTGAAATAACAAGCTTAAGCAAGTATGACATTTTCAGTATTATAAAAATATGTCCTGAAGCATGCACCATTTTCAAAGATCTTGGTTATACCCCGATATTTTTTTTGTAAACAAGAGTGGTCTTTATTAAATTATGACATATAACATTTATGGCAAAAATTAGGAGGTGCAGCACCCAGCAGGATAAAAGGATAATTTATGCTTGTGTTGTTTGTTCACTCAGAATTGTGTACACTTAATGGAGGTGTTAATGAATCCCAAAGACTGTCTTCTTTCATCCCATACCAAATGTGAATTAGATGCATATTATAAAGTGAATGCATGGCCTGTGAGTATACCATTCACACTCATGCTTTGTCTACTAGCAACCTGGATGATTGTAGGAATGGGGGAGGGATGGATTAACAGGCAACATTAGTAAATACATAACCTTCTGTTTGGTATTTGGACACTGCAATACTTAAACTGCATACAGGTTAGCAGCTATTGTAATTGCATATAGCATGCACTCTATGGTTTCAGTCTGTTTTTGGCCATAGTCCTGACAGCCCACTGTAGATTTTGTAACGTGAACCTTTTCCAGAGTCTTAAGCCTACTTGCTTTTGTAATGGAATTGCCTGCTCTACAGTTTAGCAAATTTGGGCTTTGTTTGGCCAAGAATAAGTGGCTGTCTTGCAGCTTGCAGAATTTGGAGATGGTAGCCCTTGTAGCATTTGCTATACATTTCATTGTAGGGGACCCTCTGACTTGCTGAATGTTAGCAGTAGAGTAGCCAGTTATGCACATTACAGTGGCTGTTATTTCAAATATGAGGTGATGCCAAGAATACAGAGGCCAAATGGTTGTTAGCATGAATAGCAACATTTTGGTGGCATTTTCTGTTTTTTATTGCTTGGTAGTAGTTGAACATCAAGTATGGGCCTAAATTTTGTTAGAAAGAGTAAAAATTGTATAAACAGTAATTTTATCATAGGATGTTTACATACAAGGACAAGTGCATGCACGTGTATACACACACACGCGCGCGCGCGCGCACACACACACACACACACACACACACACACACACACACACACACACACAGGCAAATATTAAAAGTGAACAACACTAAATTTGCAGTGAAGAGATGGTTGCAGAAAAATTCACACAACCAGTATGTCCAATTGTTACAAATTGGTACATTTTAATCACATGATTATGAAACAGGCAGCTCATGGCCGAAACCTAATTTCTGAATATTCTGTAAAAAGGAGACTGGGATTAGGAACCCAAATATAATCCTACCCTTTGTAGGTACTGGTTTTAATTATGGCATGACACCAGATAAAACACTGCTCACAACAGAATAAATATATTTTTTTTTTTTATATTTTCACCATGATCAGTTTGTGGGGGGAGAGGAAATTTCATAACCCTCTACTTCTTTACTCAAGACTTCTAGGCATAACCAGACATAATGGGGGGACTAACTGTGGGCAGTTATTAATATTAACTGAGTTACCATCTTCCTCACAGTGCAGAGCCTCTGATCACTACCTTCAACCACAATATTGCATAAGCTGTGCCACAAGGGCCAACTCCCAAACATTTTCAGTGAGAATTTTGTCTTTGAACATTAGCCTCTGGTCATTGCATTCGACCCTGATACTGCAGAAGCTCTGCCACAACTTAGGGCCAGCTGCCAAACATTTTCACTGACAATTTTGTCTTTGCACAATATAAGCAAATGTATGTTGAAGAACCTTACTGAAATACATGCCTTCCTGTACTGCAAATTAGTTTATAACACCCCCCGACAGATTATCCCTGCACTCTATGGACCACTTATTAAGCTGGCCACTGTCTTTTCTGTTGAGCAGTACATTACACTGTATATGCCAGTCACTTATTCTCCCTGGCTAACAGGTTTATGCATTCAGAAAATGAGAGAAAACCTGTTCTACTTGGTACCACTCTGCTAATTGCTTTGTATTGGCTATAAAATTATTACTCTTTTGTTATAATTTGATGTGAGAGTGCAAGCGTGGAATAAATGGCAAAAATATAAAACACCACAATGTCTTGAAAATTTCAGAATGCTTCGCAATTGTACTAAAAAGCAAATTAATGAAGACAAACACTATACTCTAATAAAGTTTAGAGTTATAGTAAACATAACCCTAAATACTGCATCCCAACAATAAATTCAACCCTAACTTCTCTCCCATTAACTCATCACTTGAAACCTCAGTACAATTCAACTCTCTTTTCATAGCTAGTATAACATCTCTAAACAAGGATTCCCCAACATCTGATCCTAACCCTGCCCAGCAGCCACATATTACCACATCTACTTTCACCTTCAAACCTGTGCCCACATACTATATAAAAAGTACTCTTAAATAAACTCAAACCATGTTCTACTTCAGCTGATGACCTTCCAAGTGAGAACCTTGAAGTAGCAGCTGATAGCATTGCCTACCCTGTCTCAATCCTTATAAACAAGTCAATTCAGGAATCCCATGTTCCCTCTCTCTGGGAAAAAGTCACACATTAGCCCTCTGCACAACAGACATTACTAACTTTAGACCTATAGCAATTTAATCCCTTCTCCAAAATACTTGAAAAATGTATTAAAAAGCAATTGCTAAACCATCTCCTGCAGGAAGAACTCCTTTCCCCAACACAACGTCCTTTCCATAGTACTAACAGTGCACTTCTAACCTATACATATGCTGTCAGTAAAGCTAGAGATAATAGCTAACTAGTCTTCTCCTTATTTTCTAGACTTTTCTAAAGCTTTTGAGACAGGTTGCCACAGCAGACATCTACTTCAGATGTCCTCTGTAGGTCTCTCTCAGCCCAATCTTCTATGGTTCAAAAGCTACCTATCTAATGGGTGTCAGTAAAATGGCACTTCACTCTCCCAGTGACCACCGGTGTACTACAAGGGTTTATCCTTGGTCTCCTCCTCTTTAACATTCTCACCAACACTCTCCACATATGCACACAACACACCTCCTCAATAATGTACACGGATGAGTCAACACTCATTTGCTCATCTGACAATGTGGCATACCTCCAAAAAATTACTCAGGAAGCTTTAATAGCAACTGAAACATGGCTTTGTAATTCACAACTCATGCTCACCCCCAAAAAAGCAAGCAATTTCTTTTTTCTCCAACTCTCTCTCCCATAAAAAAACAGAATTTGAAGTCCTCTCTTTTGATAGTACAACCATTGACGTCACGTCTCATAGCAAATTATTAGGGATGACAGTGGATGATAATCTTAAATTTGACCTGAAAATTGCATAAGAAAAAAAAATCCTCAAAAACTAGGGATGCTTTATACATCCAAAAACGTTCTCAGTGATGGAACTAAAGCTACATTTGCCACTACTTATCTTCTCCTCACACTACTTTATGGCACTCCCATTGTTGCTAACCTTCAGACATCACAAAAATCAAAACTTGAACAATGCTATAACAACGATGCTAAAATACTCCTTTCAGAACCTACCACTGTACAGCACTAAAATACCTAAACTGGTTAGAACTACCCCATCAATTAACATATACGTATAAAATTATTCAGACTCCCATCTGTTTGTCCAGCACCAAATAACATACTACGCAGCTATGTTCCTAGTCTGTCATTATGATCCAGTGACCAAAAAGTCATGTCTGTCCACAAACCTATCAGATCTGCTGGGCTTTGTACTCGTACCATGCTGCTAAAGCCTGGATCTCCTTATCTCTGTCCAGCAATGCCAGTACTCTCCCTCCCATCCTTCAAACCCATTCCGTAAGATATCCTAGCGAAAAGCTGTCTCTGTTCATGTTCAGCACCAGAATGTACTATATCCCTAAATTTGAATAAATACCTATTTATCCCTTTCATGTCCTTACCCTCCCTTCTTTTCTCTCTTCCTTACCAATATCAATTTCTCTCCCCTGGCTTTCTCTCGAAGTATACCATAGGCCTGCTTTTCTCTCACTTTATTGCAGTTCCTGTTAATATTATACTAACTTATTTTTATTTTTTCTATAAACTGGCTAAAATTACTCTATCTATTAAATCAGTGTCATATATTGTGTATCTATTGTTAACCAATGTTTTCATATTATGTTTAATTTTGTATAATTATTTAAACTGTATTTTTTTGTATTATTTTTTAAAGACTGTAAAATCATTGTTTTCTAACTCTTTAGAGCTTTTCTGTCTGGGACTCCACTAAAAATTGGTTCCTACCCCGTCGCACTTTCTTGGTAATCAGATATCAGTAAATAAGTAAATAACCACATAAATAAACACAACACTACAGTGAACAGTATTATAGAAAAAGTCTGCACGTAACTGGAAGTTGAAAAAAATGAACTTTAATTCTGCCAAGTGCTTTGGTGTATGCCTTCACAGGGAGAAAAGTAGCATTACAATATCACTACCACCGTATTTAAACACTTAATCATTATTCATTTGATTAAATTCCAATTAAACAAGTAATATAATACTAATCTATTTAACATTACTCTAATTCACTAAAAAAGGAAATAGTACACTTTTTTGCATCACTGCTCTATACAGCAGAAAGTATGAAATTCTATAATGCTTGCATTATTCACTTTTAACTCCTTAGTGATTAACTGCAAAATCAAGAGCAGTTAAAAAATATGGGGGAAATCAGAGAGATATTCTACAAAATCAGGTACAGTTGAGAGGTACTGTTACCTGCATACCTCTCAACTTTGCTAAGTACTTATGGACCTCACAAAAAGTAATGGGAGACAAAATAAAAAAAATGATGTTATTACTGTAGTTCACTTAAGTTTAAAACAATAGGTTTTGCATCAGCATAGTTTATGAACAATAAGAAGCATTACTGACTGTTTTGAGGTCTTCAGTTATCAATTATAAGGAACATTTTAACACCATCCCCCACTCTGGAATTATAGATAAACTCACTAAACTAGGTATAAATCCCTATGTCACAAGATGGGTTGCCAACTGGCTCACTGACAGAACCCACACTGTGAAAGTAGCAGACTCCAAATCCGACTTCAGACCAGTGACAAGTGGAGTACCACAGTGTTCAGTCCTGGGTCCTCTCCTGTTTGGTATCTACATTTCTGAAGTACAGGCTAACACAGAAGGTATTTGGCTATTGAAGTTCGCAGATGACTGCAAACTAGGAGCCATAATCGAAACTCCTAACAATGTGGACATCCTACAGAAGGGCCTCACTGAGACAGATGCTTGGTGTCAAAGCCATGGCCTCAAGCTCAATTTCAAAAAGTGCATTGTCATCCCCTTTGGTAAAAACTCTGTACCCATGAGCTACCACATAGGTGGTAGTCTACTTAACACCGAAAGTGTGATAAGAGACCTTGGGACACAGGTGGACGGTAGTCTCTCATTTGATATTCACATCGTAGTCAGGAAATCCTTCTACATGGCACACCTCATCACAAAAGGTTTCTCATCCAGGAGAAAAGAGGACATTGTTCCCCTCTACTCGTCACTCATTAGACCCATTGTAGACTACAACGCTCCTTTTGGTATGTACCTCACAAGACATCTACAACAACTGGAAAGGCCACAGAAATACCTCACAAAGAGGATTACCGGCCTCAAACAGATGCGCACTACACACACTCACACTTACGGAAACACACATACATAAGTTCATAGGTAGGTACTAGGCTATTGGCCCAAGGGCCTCAGTAAGCCTAGCCAACAAGGTTCCCTGGCTTACGCCACCCAAGATAGTTAATTTCCTGTGCCCCTCTCGAGCAGAGCCACATAAGTGATCCCCTGGGTGTATTTCCTATTTCCCATCCACTCATCAAGATTTTTCTTGAAGAGTGGTAATGAGGAACTTTGCTTGACATAGATGGGTAGCTTGTTCCAGAGTATAGGAAGTCTCTGGGACAGTGATCTTTCCCTCCAGCATGTCCTGTTTATTGTGGTGACAAGGTTTAGGTCCCTAGAGCATGTAGCTCAGAGGGATTGGGCTTTCTTAAGGTGTAGCATGTCCAACACCTCTGGGTTTAACATAGCTTTATATGTTAGGCAGAGATCTCCTCGGAGTAGGCGATATGCTACAGAGTAAAGCTGGAGTTTTTTGAGACGGTCAGTGTAGGGCATCTGTTTGAGGCCAGTAATCCTCTTTGTGAGGTACTTCTGTGGCCTTTCCAGCTGCTGCAGATGTCTTGTGAGGTACATTCCAAAAGGGGTGTTGTACTCTATAATGGGTCTAATGAGTGCCAATTAGAGGGGAACAATGACCTCTTTTTTTCTGGATGAGAACCCTTTTGTGATGAGGTGTGCCACATAGAAGGATTTCCTGACTACTGTGGCGATGTGATTATCAAAGGAGAGGCTACTGTTCACCTGGGTCCCAAGGTTTCTTATCACACATTCAGAGTTAAGTAGACTGCCATTTATGTGGTAGTTCATGGGTACAGAGTTTTTACCAAAGGGAATGACAATGCACTTTTTGGCATTGAGCTTGAGGCCATGCCTCTGACACCAGGCATCTATCTCAGTGAGGCCCTTCTGTAGGATGTCCACATCATTTGGGGACTCAGCTGTGGCTCCTAGTTTGCAGTCATCTGAGAACTTCATTAGCCAGAGGCCTTCTGTTTTAGCCTGTACTTCAGAGAAGTAGATACCAAACAGGAGAGGTCCCAGGACTGAACCCTGTGCTACTCTACTTGTCACTGGTTTGAAGTCAGATTTGGAGACTGCAACATTTATAGTGTGGGTTCTGTCAGTGAGCCAGTTGGCAACCCATCTTGTGACATAGGGATTTATACTCAGTTTAGTGAGTTTAGCTATAATTCCAGATGGTGTCTAAAGCCTTGGCAAGGTCAAGATAGGCTGTGTGAACTTCCTTACCCTCGTCTATGGTTTGGTGACTGCCTCAAAGAAGTCGATCAGGTTCAGAAGGCATGATCTGCCTTTCACAAACCTGAACTGGGTTTGGTCCAGAGTCTGGAGGTTACTAATGTCTTTGTTTATGAGTTCCATGGCCTTGCAGACCAGGCTTGTCAGGCTAATAGGGCAATAGTTCCCAGGATCAGTAGTGGCTCTCCCTTTGTGGAGTGGGATAACTGTTGCTGTGTGCCATTCAGTGGGCACAAAGCCTGACATGAGACCATGATTGAACATGGTGCTTAGGTGGGGAGCCGGTTTGTTCTGAAGTTCGTATAAAATGCAGCCTGGGATGTTGTCCTGTCCCATGGATGCTGTGTTTTTGGTTGTAGAGAGTGCAGCTTTTACCTGCATATATGTGATTACAGGGACTCTGCATTATTCCTGTATAGATATGGGCCCTTTAGGGAGTGAGAGGGGGGTAAAGTTAGCACTGAACTTATCTGCCAGGATGTTGGCAATATTATTTGGTTCTGTAATTTTCATGCCGTTGTGCGGTAACTAGGGCAGATCTGGGTGTTGACATTGAGGTTCTTGACATAGCTATAACATGCTTTGTGGTTGCCCTTAGAATCAGTAGTGATTTTGTTTTCGTAGCTAGCATTGGAGGATCTTATAAGGGATCTCTGCTTCTTACTGAGGCTGACCAGGGGGCTCATCCACTCTTGGGATTTTATTCTCTTTTGCAACAGTTTCTTCCTTCTGTTGTAGAGTTTGTTTATGGCAGGGGACCACCAGATTGGCTTTGTTTTTTTGGAGGATAGCATCTTGGTTCTGTTTGGGATAGCACAATCCATGCACTCGTGTAAGTGCTTATAGAGTGCATTTGTGTAGGATTCAGCAGTCGTAACTGTATTGTCCATCTGCATGGGTGTCATGAAGTTCGCCACTTCTGTCTTAAGAAGCATGAAGTTGGCTTTGGAGAAATGTTTTACAGTGGCTTCCTTAATGGTGGGTGGAGGCGGGATGTGGATATCTAGGGTGATTAGCTTATGGTCGGATCTGACCAACGAGGAGTTGATTTCAGATGTGGAACACCGCTCACTCAAGTTGGTAATGACTAGGTCTAGGATATTGCTGCCCCTGCTGTGGGTGTGGATAAGTTGATCCAGGGCATTGCAATTTATGAATTTCAGAAGGCACTGAGAGAAGGAGTTGGTACATGAGTAGTTTTCCCAGATAATGGTGGGGTAGTTGAAATCGCCCATTATTAGGGTGTTTGGTGGAACCCTAATATTTTGCAGTATATCAAGAAAAGAGGAGTGGGAATCCTGGGGCATGGTGGGGCATCTGTAGCAAGCTACAATTCGGGTTGCAGTTTTGCCCAGAGTTAGTTGCACTTGGATAACCCCGGATGCATTATGCTGTGCAGCTAGCCTAGAGGTATGGATATCCTTAATGAATATGGACACACCTCCACCTTTGGTGTTCTGGTCCAGGTTAGATGGCCGAAAAGTGTGGTATGCATTATAGCCTGGTAATGCACTGGTGCTCTCTAGAGCCTTGAACCAGGTCTCAGTCACTGCACAGATATCGATGTTCTCCATTTTAAGCAGTGCCTCGAGCATTTTGAGATTTAGACTTCTAGCACTGAGTAGCTTTACCCTCGGTTTTTGCTTGCATGTTCCTGTTACAGTGCTGAATTTGTCATTTGAACATTGCCTAAAAAGTCACTATAGGGGCGGCAAGAGCCTTAGCCAGTATCCGAAATCCCAGGGGCGACAGGTGCAGGCCATCTCTGGCAAAGCATCGTGGTCTGTCGACCATGTCATCCCAGGCAGACAGATACTGGATCCCCTTAGAATGACACCAGAAGCTTAGCTAATTGTTGAAGTCAATCATTTTGCCCTTGTACTGTGGTATCATTTTGGGTGATGGCAGGATTCTACTCAGGGCTAGGATCATACCTGCCTGGGCTACAAGATCAGACAGCTCTTCCATGTCTCTTTTCATGTAGTCCAGGAAGGTACGTCTCAGGTCGTTCACACCAACATGGACAATGACAGAGTCATATTTGTACTTGTTGTGGAGTGACCTGAGTGCGTGGGTTATGTGGCGGATCCTGGCACCCAACAGGCAGCTGACAGTAACCTTCTCCTTGTTTAGCCTGGTGAGTGGGACGACATCTCTGTAAAACAACAAAAAATACAGAGGAAACGCAGTGCAGGCTCCAGATAAACAATGTTTATTATAAAACAACTCGCTGAAATGAAAAAAGTTTAAAAAATTATTCCAGACCTATGCATCAGTAAATGTACTTCCAAGATAAAACCTTAAAGTTGAACAAAGAGTTAAGCGCTTTCACCTACATAATGTAGGCTTCCTCAGAACTGAGTGGGACATCATTGTGCCTGACTATAGAGTCACCTATGACTAGTGTGTTGGGTACGTTGGTTTGCCTTATGGGCTGTGGTTTATTGGCACACTGAGTCTGTGAGCTATGTGTGATTTGGGTTGTGCTGGGGGGTGGAGGTTGCTTGCGTTTCTGCTTTGGAGGTCTCTGTTGCTTGAGCAGATTATTATTGAGAGCCTCTGCAAAAGTTTTTTTGTTTCTGTGTGTGGATTTTGGTGGTGTAGGTTTAGTGGCACTATGTGATGAGTGTGGTGTGGTGCAAGTGTTTATCTTCTCCTCTTGACTGTCATGTTCAGTCTTGGTTGGAGAGAGCTTTACCTCCAGTTTGGCTAGATACGTGCATCTGTCACAGGATGTGGTGTTGGCTGGTAGGAGGAGAGGGTTGTCTTTGTACATGAGGCAATTGCTACATTGTCTGAAGATGCCGAGATTCATCAGATAGACAGGAGAGAACACTGGGAGCTGACCCTTGGACATGCCTGAATAAAAAACTACTTTCCTCTAGCCAAGTGACGAAAGTGAGTTATAAGAGCTGTTTTTCTCTAAGCAAGTGAGGAAAGTAATTACAAAAACTGTTTTCCTCTAGGTAAGTGTTAGTCATATATCTTTAAATTTATTACTGCTCAATATCTGAGTTGATTGGCTTCTACTACACACCTAAAATCAACTGCTTTACTAGCTGAGTTAAGTACAAACTTCAGTGTTAGATTATACTGCATTTTATTTTATTTTTCTGTGTATTTAATTGTTTCATTGGTCTGTCTCTCGCTGTAGTCATTTATTTGCAGTTTTTCCATCTCTTTCAACATTCACTCCCGCACATTCGTATACCAGCAATCGCAAGCATTTGTACTCAAGCACGATCTTGCATACCTACACACATGTACTTACACACACACACACGCACACACACACACACACACACACACACACACACACACACACACACACACACACACTCTAAAGAAAAGATGCAATACCTGACTGTTTTAAGTAATACAGCTAAGCCAGAACTGAGGGCAGAGTCCATAGGTTCATAGGTTGGTACTAGGCTATCGGCCCTAGGACCTATGCAAGCCTAGCCATAACAATTCCCTGGATATTTCTTCCCACAATATTTACTTCTGTGGACCCCTGTCTGGCAGGACGACTGACATGATCACCGGGGTGAATTTCCTATCTCCCATCCAATCATCAAGGTTCCTTTTGAAGAGGGCCAATGAGCTGCTCTGCTTGACATGTATGGGCAGTCTATTCCAGAGTATGGGGAGTCTCTGGGTCAGGAACCTATCCCTCCAGCATGTTTTGTTCATTGTGATGACAAGGTTTAGATCCCTGGAGCGTGTGGCTCTGAGGGATTGGGATTTCTTTAAGTGGAGCATGTCCAACAGCTCAGGGTTTGACATGGCCTTGTATGTTAAGCAGAGATCATCTCTGAGTAGACGATATGCCACAGAGTATAGCTGGAGTTTTTTTAGACAGTCAGCATATGGCATCTGCTTTAGGCCTGTGATTCTTTTAGTGAGGTATTTTTGTGGCCTTTCCAGCTGTTGCATATGTCTTGTGAGGGGCATTATACTCTATAATGGGTCTAATGAGGGATGAGTACAGTGGGACAATGACCTCCTTTTTTCTGGATGACAAGCCCTTAATGATGAGGTGTGCCAAATAGAAGGATTTCCTGACTGTTGTGGCAATGTGGTTATCGAAAGTGAGACCACTGTCCACCTGTGTCCCTAAGTCTCTCATCACACTTTCGATGTTTAGTGTCCTGTTACCTATGTGGTAATTTACAGGTACATGTTTTTTTTCAAAGGAGATAACTATACATTTCTTGGCATTATGCTTGAGCCCATGGCTCTGGCACCAGGCATCTGTTTCTGTAAGGCCCTTTTGTAGAATATCCACATCATTTGGGGATTCAATAATGGCTCCCAGTTTACAATCATCTGCAAACTTTGTTAGCCAGAGTCCCTTGGTGTTGGCCTGTACTTCAGAGAAGTAGATGCCAAACAAGAGTGGTCCCAGGACTGAACCCTGAGGTATGCCACTTGTCACTTGTCTGGAGCTGGATTTGGAGTCGGCTACTTTTACAGTCTGGGTTCTGTCAGTAAGCCAGTTGGCAACCCATCGAGTGACATAGGGATTTATACCCAGCTTAGTAAGTTTATCTATGATTCCAGAGTGGGGGATGGTGTTGAAGGCCTTGACGAGGTCCAGATAGGCTGTGTAGACCACCTTACCCTCGTCCACAGCTCTGGAGACTGATTCAAAGAAGTCAATCAGATTCAGGAGACAAGATTGGCCCTTCACAAACCCAAACTGGGTGGGGTCCAGTGTTTGAAGGTTGCCAATGTCTTTGTTTATAAGTTCCATGATAATGTGTTCCATGCCCTTACAGATCAGGCTTGTCAGACTGATGGGACGGCAGTTCCCGGGATCCAAGGTGGATCCTCCCTTTTGGAGCGGGATAACTGTAGCTGTGCGCCACTCAATGGGCACAAAGCCTGAGGTGAGGCTATGATTAAACAAGACACTTAGGTGAGGTGCCAGTTCATTTTGTAGTTTACGTAGTACACAGCCTGGGATGTCATCTGGTCCCATGGATGCTGCATTCTTAGCTTTGGAGAGTGCGGTTTCTACCTGTGTGGCCATGATTATCAGAATTTGGCAATCTTTTGGTATTGAGATGGGCCCTTTAGGGGGTGCGAGGGGGGTGAAGTTGGCACTAAATTGATATGCCAGGATATTGGCAATATCCATGGGATCAGTATATTTAATGCCATTCTGTTGTAGCTCAGAGCAGATCTGAGCATTGCATTTAGATTCTTGACATAACTATAGAATGCCTTGTGGTTGTCTTTGGAATCTTTGGCAATTTTATTTTTGTAACTAGCTTTTGAGGATTTTATGAGGGATCTCAGCTTCTTACTGAGGCTGGTGAGGGAGTTTTTTGCATTATGGGATTTTCCTCTTTTCTGCAACAGTTTCTTCCTTCTGTTGTATAGTTTGTTTATAGCAGAGGACCACCAGATTGGCTTCCTTTTTTTGGAGAAGAGCATCATGGATGTTCTTCGTGTTTCACTGTTGCAGTCATAACTGTAGGGTGTTCCTGCTGGCAGGCAGCCCGAGGTCGGCCAGAATCCCAAAGTCTCGGTCCGGCGTCGGCTGCACCAGCAAGTACCCTGACGTCAGAACACAGGGGTATAAAGCTGACAGCCGAAGCCATCTTCCCCAGTCTTTTCTTGCCGTGCAGTGGAAAGCAGCTCGCAAGTCGTTGGTTGGCGTTTTTCAGACAACGTGCTTTGATTGTCGTTGGTCCGAAGTTTTCTACTTCTCTTCTCAAGCTAAGTACCCCGTTGGGGAAACTTTTTTCTTGCTCCTCCGATGTCAGAAAAAGTTAATAATTGTATATCGTGTGGGAAACAAATACCTCATAAAGATTTCCACTCTTATTGTCTACCTTGCTTAGGCCCTGACCACGACGTTTCTTGCTGTCGGTTCTGTGCCAGGTTTAATTCTCGCACTATCAAGCATAGGTACGATTGGGCCCTGAATTATTTCGGTAGATGATTTAATTATAGGATGTCATCGGATACTTTACCGACAACTGGAATTCAGAAAAAATGCAAAGACAAGGATAGGCCTCCGATTTCCAAACATGATATTTTGCAGCCGGAGCCAGCTTCGGGTTCGGCGGTCATCAGTGAGGCGCTTTTGCAGCCCCTGTCGTCCGCCACTTCAGAACCGATGGCCGACACGGACTCCCATGGGGAGCCTTCTAGGCCCAGTATTTTATCTGCTGCAGGACCTTCGGACGTCGCTCCTTCAGATGTGTCCGGAACCGCTGTGCAGGTACCGGCTTCTGAGGGGGTTTTCAGGCCTTCTAATATTACTATTTCTACAAAGGCAAAGTCAAAGACTCCTGTTAAACCAAGGATTTCTTCACAAGCTGCCTTGGATACAGTTCCCAAGTCCCAGAAGCAATTACTTCGGATGGCTGAAGATTTACTTACAATGATTAGGGGTTCTCACCCCCCTCCTGAAAACAGGCCTAGACAGGATATTCCTTATGATTCTTCTGATCAGGCTTCTGTGTCTTCTGTCTCTTCCTCTGACCAGGATTATTCTTTTCCTCCTTATGAGGATTCTGATGCAGAGGACTCTATTCCCTCTGCTTCCCCCCCTGAAGATTTCTCTTTTGGGGAAACCTTACATGAGATGAGGGAGCATTTTCATTGGGAGGGTCAGGATTATTCTGCTTCCAAGAAGAGACTTAGGGAATTTCTCCTTCTCCCTCAGCACAGACCTTTGGCTATTCCTCCTGTACTTGATATTGTGGATGATGTCTTTTCTGAAGCTAACCTAAATCCTGATTCTTTGCCGCCTGCTCCTTCTAAGCCTGACTCCCATCAGTTCTTATTTAAGAACCCTTCAGCTGATCCTGAAACCATTTCTCAGGGTTCTAGGGCTGCTAAGGCCGCTTCATCTAAAAATCCTATTCCCTCTGAAAAGGATTCCCGTGCCTTGGACAGGTGGGGCAAAAAGGTTTACACTTCTGCCACCCTTTCTATTAGAGCTTTAAATTGCCAGTTTCACATGTTCAACTATCAGCAATTTCTTTTGTCTGTTTTAAAGCAAAGGCTGTCTACCTTTCCTGCATGTGCAGAGGACAAGGAATTACAGGATGTATTGCATGCAACTGAACAAGTTAGCAAACATAGTTTACATTGTGGTTTTGATGCTTTGGAAGCTTCTTGCAGGGCCGCAGCCTCTGGTACTGTTATCAGGAGACATGCTTGGCTTCGTGAGCAGAATTTACCTGAACAGGTTAAGGCTAAACTGTTAGATGCCCCTGTTCAGCATGATGTTTTATTTGGGTCCAAGGCTGAGGAGGTTATTAAAAAGATGGAAGAGAAAGCAAAGTCTATGCAGACTGTTAAAGATTTTTTGCAAGTTCAGCCTCCTAGATTTTCTAGAAATTGGCCCTCCAAAAATTGGTCCTTTCCCACGTCTGACAGGCCTCAAAGGGGAAGATGTCCTTCAAGGATGCATCTGCAGTCCTTACAAATGGGTTGTCCTGTCGTCAGGCAGCCCTTCGGTCGGCCGGATTCCAAAGTCTGGGTCTGGCCTCGGCTGGTGTCGCACTTCACCCGACGTCATCTCTGCTGGTCTTTGGGTATAAAGGCATCAGCCGACGCCATTTTCCTCAGTCTTTCTTGCCGCGTGGCGCCCGAAGCAGAAGCTGTTCGCAAGTGCCGGTCGGTCAGATCCAGAGATTACTACTACCGAATACTACTTCGAAGACTTCTAAAAGCTAAGTACCCCGTTGGGGACTCTTTCTTGCCTCAGCCGATGTCAGAAAAAGTGAATAACTGTTTAACTTGTGGGAAACAAATACCTCATAAAGATTTCCACTCTTACTGCTTACCTTGTTTAGGCCCAGACCACGACGTAGCAGCTTGTTTAGCCTGTGCTTCCTTCAAGCGACGAACGCTTAGGCGTCGGTCGGAGTTTGCTGAACAGTTTTTCGGCTCAGATTTTGCGTACATTATGCCGTCGGATCCTCCGACTTCTCAAATTGTTAAAAAACGCAAAGAAAAGGACCGACACTCGCGGTCCGCGGTTTCGGCCGAAACCACGGTTAAGCAAACCGCGAGTGTCTCGGTTTCGGCGGAAACCGAGCAAACGGGTCAATCTACAGCCGAATCCATGACTACTACCGAGGCCCCTTCTACCCTAGTTGAATCGGCCTCTGAAGTTTTGCCTACTAATGTGGTTTCTCCAGAATTATCGGACACCATCCCTTTGGATGTCTCTACCCCAGCACGTGGTGCTGCTAGGCCTCCTGCAGCCATGTCTATAAAGGCCTTTGCCAGGGCTAAAGCAGCCAAAACTGCTAAGTCTGTGCCTGTTAAGCCCCCCTCTCACAGGCCCAGTTCCAGTTCCCAAATGCTTACTCTGGCAGAGGATCTCATCTCTTTAATAAGGGGATCCCAATCTCACCCAGACAGGGCCTCTCAACCTCCAGAAAAGAGACCTAGAGCAGAGCCCCCTGAGCCAGTGTCCTCAGATGACTCTTCTGATGATACAGACAATACAGACCATCCAGAGGCTCCTTTTTCTACTTATGAAGATTCCGATGCTGAAGAATCTATTCCTTCTGCCTCTCCACCAGAGGAATTTTCCTTTGGGGAAACCTTACATGCCATGAGAGAGCAATTCCAATGGCAGGGACAAGATTTCTCAGATTCAAGAAAAAGGCTTAGGACATTTTTACACTTACCGCAACATAGGCCCTTAGCTATACCTCCAGTTCTTCCTGTTGTGGATGATGCATTTAATGATGTTTGCACTGCTCCTGATACTTTACCTCCAGCCCCTGCCAAGCCCGATAGGTTTTACAGGGTACCGGACACTCATCACCACTTATACAAGGCTCCTTTTGCAGATCCTGAGACTATCTCCCAGGGGCCTAAGGCAGTAGCTTCGACCTCAGCGAAAAACCCTCTCCCTTCTGAAAGGGAATCCAGGTCCTTAGAGAGATGGGGTAAAAAAGTATACACCTCTGCTACTCTCTCAGCTAGAGCTTTGAACTGTCAGTTTCATATGATCCAATACCAAGAGTTTATGCTTGATCAGTTAACTAAGAAACTGTCCTCTGATGATTCCTTAGATAAGAAATATGTTCTAGAAATGGTGAATAACATTCAGCAGGTTAGTAACCATTCTTTAAAATGTGGCTATGATGCACTGGAGGGTTCATTTAGATCAGCCATGACTGGCACAGTTATAAGAAGGCATGCATGGTTGAAAGAACAGGTCTTGCCGGATCATGTTAAAGCAAAGCTATTAGATGCTCCTATGGATAAGGTCAGTCTATTTGGTTCTCCTGCCCAACAAGTAATGAAGAAAATGGAAGAGAGGGCAAAATCTGTACAAACAGTTAAAGATTTCCTACAGGTTCAGCCCCCAAGGTTTAGCAGGAACTGGCCTTCCAAAAATTGGTCCTTTCCAGACTCCTCTAAAACTCAGAGAGGCAGGAATAGACGTTCCAGAGGCAGAAATCAATCCAGAGGAGGTGCCTACAGGGGACGCCAGTGGCAAGGCAATAACCAACGAGGCACAGATACAACCACTACCACTGCAACAGGACAATCACAGTGACTTGGCTCTCACACCGCCTACCAGGGAACAAATATCAGCACCCTTAGGCGGAAAGTTAGCCTTATTTTCAAAAAACTGGCACTATATCACAAGAGACAAGTGGATTTTGCAAACTATAGACCACGGCTACAAGTTTCATTTCCACACCTTACCAGTAAAAAGAGGAATGCCAAACCTACCACCAAATCAAAAGACAGAAGCTCTAAAACAAATAGCTCAACTAACAAAGATGAGAGCTGTGGAAAGGGTACCACCTACAGAACAGGGCAAGGGATTTTACTCCAGACTCTTCCTAGTACCAAGAAAAGAGAAAAGTTGGAGACCTATTCTCGACCTGTCCACCTTAAACACATTCATCATTGTTCCAAAATTCAAAATGCTGACCCTACAGCAACTTCTTCCCATGCTGGGCAAGGAGTTTTGGCTGGTAACTCTAGATCTCAAGGAGGCATACCTGCACGTCCCCATACGACCAAATTGCAGAAGATACCTCAGATTTCTTGCAGGATCAGAGCACTATCAATTCTCAGCATTGCCCTTTGGCTTATCTACTGCGCCCAGAGTGTTCACGAAATGCCTGGCATCAGTAATCGCTCATTGCAGGCTTCAGGGAATCCAAATTTATCCATACCTGGACGACTGCCTGATACAAGCGGACAACAAAAGCAAGCTGACATAAGACTTACAAAGAGTCATTTGCTTACTACAAGCCCTGGGATACACAGTCAATTTAAAAAAGTCAAGACTGATACCATCCCAAACAAGAACATTCTTGGATGCAGAATTGGACACAGTAAAACAGATGGCATTCCTAACTGCAGAAAAACAAGAACAACTTCCTCTTTACTTCTTGGCATTAACAAAGCAGAACAAACTAACAGCAAGGAAAGTACTGCAGGCCTTGGGCTTCATGGCATCCTGCATAATCCTGGTCCCCCATGCCAGACTGCATATGAGAAAGCTACAGTGGTACCTAAAGAATTTATGGTCTCAACACAGGCATAGCTTGGAAACCGAAATACCACTAATCCCATGCCTGAAACAAGAGTTCCTATGGTGGGCTCAGGCATGCCAGTCAAACCCAGGTTTGTCCTTCCACAACATTCAAACAAGCCAAACCATCACAACGGACGCCTCAGACCTCGGTTGGGGGCCCACATGCTGGACAAGTGCATTCAAGGCTTATGGACTCCAGATCAGCTGCACCTGCACATAAATCAAAAAGAAATGCTGGCAGTAAAACTACCAATCCAGAATTTCAGACCATTCCTCAAAGAAGGCCAATTGATGATAAGGACAGACAACACCACAGTCATGTGGTACATCAACAAACAGGGAGGCACTCATTCATACCCCCTATGCCGAATGGCTCTGGACCTATGGAATATGGCTCTGAGCTACAACATTCAGTTACAGGCAATATTTGTACCGGGAAAAGAAAACATCCTAGCAGACATGTTAAGCAGAACTACCTCGGATGCTCACGAATGGATGCTACACCGGGACATCTTCAAGGCCATCACAAAGAGATGGGGAAGGCCACATATAGACCTATTCACATCCCCACTCAATCACCAGCTCAAGAAATTCTGCACAAGGACATACCATCCACTTGCTTGGAAGGTGGACTCTCTATCCTTCAGTTGGAAAGGCCTGACAGCATATGCATTTCCACCCCTCCCTTTGATGGACAAGGTACTACTGAAAATCAAAGAGGAACGTCCAAGGATAATTCTGATAGCTCCAAATTGGCCAAGACAACATTGGTATCCATTGCTGAGGAGCATGTCTCGGGGGGGGAACGTGGACACTGCCCCTGATTCCTTTGATGTTAACTCAGAGCGACTACAACATCCTGCATCCAAACCTGAAAACTCTGCAACTGACTGCCTGGAACATTACATAAGAGCAACTAACCCAGATTTATCCCAAAGGGTTAAAGACATTATCCTTGAGGCCCGCAGACCTTCAACAAGAAGGAACTATGCAGGAAAATGGAAAAGGTTTGTCATTTGGAGTACTGAAAGAGGGAAAGATGTGTCAAAGGTAGATATTGCCAACATCCTGGAGTATTTGGCAGAGCTTCTCCATACAGGCCTGTCCTATTCCTCCATCAAGATACATGCATCAGCTATTTCTGCAGAATACAGCTTGATCCCCTGTCTTCTCACATCCTCTACTCAGGCAGTTCCTGAGAGGAATTAAGAATGTAAAACCTCCTAGGAAACCACCATTACCAGCATGGGACTTGAACTTTGTGCTAGAAAAATTGACACTCCCTCCATTCGAACCAGCAGCAACAGCAGATCTTCAACACCTATCCTGGAAAACTGCTTTCCTACTGGCAATTACTTCAGCAAGAAGGGTTTCAGAACTACAGGCTTTAATGGCAGTACAACCCTTCCTAATCTTCCATCAAGATAGAGTATCCATGAGAACTAATCCTACATTTATGCCTAAGGTGGTATCCAGAGTGTCTCTAAACCAGGCTATCCACCTACCTACCTTCTTTCCCAATCCACAGAACAGAGGGGAAAGACTGCTGCATACCTTGGATGTACATAGACAGTTGCGCTACTATCTGGACAGAACCAAGGGCAATAGAAAAACTGATCAGCTTCTAGTAGCTTATGCAACAGGAAGGGAAGGAAAAGCAATTTCCAAACAGACAATCTCCAAGTGGATAGGAAATTGCATAAGATTCTGTTACTCCTACCATGGAAAGCAAATTCCACAGAACATAAGGCCTCATTCTACAAGGGCTACAGCCACTACCACAGCTTTCTTACGAGGAGTGGCTACCAAGGACATTATTGAGGCGGCTACTTGGACCTCCGTGCATACATTTGCCAAGCATTATAACTTACCTCTATACTCTAGATCCCGAGCAGGGTTTGCCACTGTTGTTTTGCAAGGGATCCTAACTACACCATAATTCTTCTTCCTCCTCCCCTAGTTTGGCTATGGTATTCTACCCATTTGTAAGGACTGCAGATGCATCCTTGAAGGACATAGTACAGTTTTGTACCTACCATAAATGTAGATGTCCGAACAGGATAGCATCTGCAGTCAGGATTACCCACCCTCCTTCCCCTCTGTGGTACTCCTAGGGTATTTGCCCACCTAATAGCTAGCTGGGGGGGATCTCTTATGGTGTATTTGTTTGTATATATGTACATACATGCTTATTTTTTGTGTTTGCCTTCTACTTTTTGGAAACATTGGCATTTACCCAAAATTTAGCTATCCAAGAGGGCAACTGGCATCTGGGGCAAGAAACACTGAGGAAAATGGCGTCGGCTGATGCCTTTATACCTGAAGACCAGCAGAGATGACGTCGGGTGAAGTGCGACACCAGCCGAGGCCAGACCCAGACTTTGGAATCCGGCCGACCGAAGGGCTGCCTGACGACAGGACAACCCATTTGTAAGGACTGCAGATGCTATCCTGTTCGGACATCTACATTTATGGTAGGTACAAAACTGTACTATATAGACGCTCCAGAGGTCGGGGACAGGCTCAGGCCTCTTACAGGTCCAGACAATGGACTGCTTCTTCACCTAGAAGGGGAGAAGACAGATCTCAATCTCAAAAGAAGCAGACTCAATGACTCTCTCCGTTGGGCTACAGGTCCTCCTTGCCTGGAAGCCCCTCTCGGAGGAAAACTTTCTCTTTTCTACCAAAATTGGACTCATATTACCCAGGACAAATGGGTTTTAGACGTGATTTTAAGAGGCTACAAATTCCACTTTCATACTCTGCCAAGGTCTTCGGGTTGGCCGGATCTGCCAAAACATCAATGGTCAGAGGCCTTAAATCAAGTGGACGCCTTATTGGTCATGAAAGCCATCAAACCTGTTCCACTTCCAGAGATGGGAAAAGGTTTTTACTCCAGACTATTTCTGGTTCCAAGGAAACAAAACTCATGGAGACCTATTCTGGACCTCTCAGTGTGAAATACCTTCCTGGAGATTCCAAAATTCAAGATGCTTACTCTGCAACAACTTCTTCCCATGCTCTCCCAGGATGCTTGGATGGTGACATTGGACTTGAAGGAAGCCTATTTACACATTCCCATCAGACAGGAACACAGAAAATACCTCAGATTTAAGGCAGGTTCGAGATACTTTCAATTCTCTGTACTGCCCTTTGGCTTATCTACTGCACCCAGAGTCTTTACCAAGTGTCTGGCTCCAGTAGTAGCTTATTGCAGACTCCAAGGAATTCAAATTTACCCCTACCTGGACGACTGCCTTATTCAGGCAGACAGCAAAGATCTTTTACTTCAACATCTGCAGTTTGTTCAGCATCTTCTCCTACTACTGGGATTTTCAGTGAACACAAAAAAGTCACATTTGATCCCCTCTCAACAAATGATCTTTTTGGGAGCTCTTCTAAACACAAGCTTACAAAGGGCCTTCCTTACTCCAGAAAAACAAGTACAGCTGGCATCAATTTTCAAAACCTTGGCTACTTTAACTCAGCTCACTGCAAGGAAATTCCTGCAGGCTTTGGGCTACATGGCTTCTTGCATCCTGTTGATTCCAAATGCAAGGCTTCATATGAGAAAACTTCAATGGTACCTAAATAGTGTATGGTCTCAGCATTACCACAGCCTGGAAACTATGATACCTCTGATTCCCTGCATCCAAAAGGAGTTCCTTTGGTGGTCCAGGGCTTGTGCTTTAAACGAAGGGAATCCCTTTCGTCTACCTCATCCTGCTCAGATCATAACCACAGACGCCTCGGATTATGCTTGGGGAGCTCATTACCTAAACAATTGCCAGCAGGGCTATTGGACAAAGAAGCATTTCCCCTGGCACATCAACTTGAAGGAAATGTTGGCAGTCCAAAATGCTCTTCTAGCCTTCCAGAATCTTTTGCAACCAGGACATCTTCTGATTCGCACAGACAATACCACAGTCATGTGGTACATAAACAAGCAGGGAGGTTCTCACTCCTACCCCCTTTGCAGACTAGCCATGAGTTTATGGGACACAGCTCTAAATCTGAATCTGCATCTTCAAGCTCAATTCATTCCAGGAAAACAGAATCTCTTAGCAGACAGCCTAAGCAGAAATCTTTTGGATCCTCACGAATGGATGCTAGACCCCAACTTATTCAGCAGGATTACGGCAGTTTGGGGTTGTCCTCAGATAGATCTGTTTGCATCCCATCTTAATCATCAGCTGTCTCTCTTTTGCACCAGGTCCTTCCACAAAATAGCTTGGAAAGTGGATGCCCTGTCTTTCAGCTGGAGGAATCTTTCGGGATACGCCTTCCCTCCTCTTCCTCTTCTGCCTCGGGTACTACTGAAAATAAAGCAGGACAAACCCAGGATTATCATTTTGATAGCTCCAAATTGGCCTCTACAGTTTTGGTATCCAACGTTAAGACACCTGTTCTAGGAACCTCCATGGATTCTGCCTCTGTTTCCTTCTCTTCTATCCCAACATCAGGGTCAGATGCTACACTCTCAAATCAAGACTCTTTGCCTGGCAGCTTGGCTCTACAAGGCCCTTTGATTCCTTCTGCTTTACCCAAACAAGTTTTGGATGTTCTCTTAGAAGCTAGGCACCCTAGCACTAGAATATCTTATGCTTCTAAATGGAAAAGATTTTGTATTTGGATGCGGGATCGAGGTTCTGATCCTCTTCTACCTGACATTTCTTCCATTTTACTTTACCTCTCTGACCTTTTGCTTAAAGGCCTCTCCTTTTCTTCCATTAAAATTCATGCTTCTGCTATCTCGGCTCATTACAACACTGATCCCCCCATCTTCTCTCACCAGCTGGTGAGACAATTCTTGAGAGGGGCTAAGAATTTAAGACCTCCCAGAACTCTTCCTGTTCCTGCTCGGGATCTTAATTATGTTTTGGAGAAGCTTACCTTACCTCCCTTTGAGCCTGCTGCTGCTTCGGATATCAAGTTCTTATCCTGGAAAACAGCTATTTTATTAGCATTGACTTCTGCTAGAAGGGTGTCAGAGTTGCAAGCTCTCATGGCTGTGGAACCATACCTTATTTTCCACCAAGACAGAGTGGCCTTAAGGACCAATCCTACATTTATGCCTAAGGTGATTTCTAAGGTGGCTTTAAATCAGACTATTCACCTTCCTACTTTCTTTCCAAATCCTCAAAGCAAAGGGGAAAGGATTTTACATTCATTGGACGTACACAGACAACTACGATTCTACCTGGACAGAACTAAAGATTTCAGAAAATCTGATCAGTTGCTTATTTCTTATGCCTCCAGTTCTGTAGGCAAGGCTATCTCTAAACAAATTGTTTCCAAATGGATTGCCCATGGGATAAGGTTTTGTTACTCTCACTTTGGGAAGCAGATTCCTGGTACTGTTCGAAGTCATTCTACTAGAGCAGCTGCCACTTCAGCAGCTTTTCTCAGAGGAGTTCCTACCAAGGACATTTTGGAAGCTGCCACTTGGAGTTCAGTGCATACTTTTTCTAAGCACTATAATCTCCCTTTGTATTCTAAGTCTAGGGCAGGTTTTGCCTCTGCTGTTTTGCAGGGCCTTCTGGCTGCCCCCTCTTCTACATAACCTCCTCCCTCTTCACAGATTTGGGATTCCACCCTACAGTTATGACTGCAACAGTGAAACATGAAGAACATAGTACAGTTGTGTACACCTACCATAAATGTAGATGTTCGAGTGTCTTCACTGTTGCAGTTGGTGTTTCCCTCCCACCTATCCCCTCTTATCTTCCTCTTCTTTTGTGGTGGATTTGTGTTTCTTTTTTGGACACCTTTTTTAGTTTTTTTTGGGGGACTTCTGACATCTGGGGCAAGAAAGACTGGAGAAGATGGCGTCGGCTGTCAGCTTTATACCCCTGCGTTCTGACGTCAGGGTACTTGCTGGTGCAGCCGACGCCGGACCCAGACTTTGGTATTCTGGCCGACCTCGGGCTGCCTGCCGGCAGGAACACCCTACAGTTATGACTGCAACAGTGAAGACACTCGAACATCTACATTTATGGTAGGTGTACACAACTGTACTTTCTTTTTGGGATGGCATGATTCATGCACGAGTGGATGTCCTCATACAGTGCCTTAGTGTAGGATTCTGCAGTCGATCTTCCAGATCCCGTCTGCGTGGGTATTGTGAAGTTTGTCACTTCTGACTTCAGTAGCATGAAGTTGGCTCTGGAGAAGTTTTTTAAGGAGGTTTCCTTACTTGGGGGTGGGGGTGGGATGTGGATGTCAAGGGTGATTAGCTTATGGTCAGACCTCACCAAAGAGGGGGTGACCACTGGTGTAGAGCATCTATCTCCCATGTTGGTAATGACCTGGTCTAGGATATTGGAGCCCCTGGTGGGACAATGGATTGGTTGACCCAGGGCATTGGAATTTATGAATTCCAAGAACCGTTGGGAAAAGGAGTTGGTACCCGAGTAGTTTTCCCAATTAATGGCAGGGTAATTGAATATCACCCAGTATTAGGATGTTTAGTTGTATCTTAATATTTTCCAGTATGTTTAGAAAGGTATAGTGATAATTTTGGGGCATGGTGGGGGATCTGTAGCAAGCTACAATTTGGATTGCAGTCTTACGTAGTGTTAGTTGCACCTGGAGAATTTCAGATGCATTGTGTTGGGCAACTAGCCTGGAGGTGTGAATATCCTTGGTGAATATGGACACTCCTCCACCTTTAGTGTTTCGGTCTTGGTTTTGTGGCCGAAAAGTGTGGTAAGAATTGTAGCCTGGTATTGCACTGGTGCTCTCTGGAGCCTTGAACCAGGTCTCAGTTACTGCACAGATATTGATGTTCTCCATTTTTAGGAGTGCCTCGAGAGAGTGCATGTTGAGGTTTAGACTTCTAGCATTACCTTCAGATTTTGCATGCTTGTATCTGTTATGGTGGTGGTTTTACCCATTAAACCTTGCCTAAAAAAGGCACTATAGGGGTGGCAAGAGCTTTAGCCAGTAACCTAAATCCCAGGGGTGACAGGTGCATGATTTAATTTAAAGTATGTGTGTGTGGGTCACCCTGTGGTTCTGGAGCCCTTGTACAGTACTTCTGTTGCATTCCTAAATATTCATTGTTTCTGTTGCTCAGATTACTTTCTTTATGTAGAAAGCGGCTTCTTGTCCAGTATCTCTTCTGCAGAATGTAAACCAAGGTATGCTGACATCCCAGACGTGTGTGTGTGTGTGTGTGTGTGTGTGTGTGTGTGTGTGTGTGTGTGTGTGTGTGTGTGCTGTGTGCTTTGTTTGTTTCACAGCCACTGTATGCATACTGTGTAGCTTTGTGAAGATGAGAGACTATGGATCTTGATACAAAATCTGTGGTTCTTGTACCTCTTCTTGCCATTTCACTGCTCATATAGGTAGCCCTCTTGCCCACTCCCATGCTTATTTTTGCCTTCCTAATGACTAATAGACATATATATATATATATATATATATATATATATATATATATATATATAAATACACACACACACACATATATATGTATATATATATATATATATATATATATATATATATATATATATATATATATGAATACACACACACACACACACACACACACACACACACACACACATATATATGTGTGTGTGTGTGTGTTTACAGGCACACACATACAGCTGCACACATGACTTATAGACTCAACAGAATATACTTCTTTCATTTCTGCATTCTGTTGGTTTTTCACTGAGAAGAGTTTTGCTTTACATCTTAGTCTCTGCTAGACCTGCTCTCTTAGAGGTCCATCTGTGCCACAACTCCAGAAGAACTGTGTAAAGATGTATTTGGCAGGATACACCTCAGTTCCACAAGTCTCTTCCTTCCGGATACACATCTGTTAAATGAATGTCATCCTTCTGGAGCTTACTATGACTCGGGTATTTCTCAGCCTTTGCAAACTACATACAAGTCTGTGAAAGATGAGGCTAATTATGGGAACAACAAGACGTTCCCTAACAAAGTGGGAAATAGGCCTCACACACACACACACACACATATATATATATATATATATATATATATATATATATATATATATATATAGATTCACTTTATATCCTCAAAATACTGAAATATCGAAATTCAGTATTTCGAGGCTATAAAGTTGAAACCTGAAAACAATGAAAACTCAGAAGCACGAAATTGAAAATATCGCACACCGGACACACACACACACACAAACACACACACACACACACACACACACACACACACACACACACACACACACACACACACACACCTTCCTCCCCACACACAAACGTAAGCCCTCTACTACATAAAAGCAAGGGGGCAAGCCCGCCTGCACTCGCCATACCCCCCTACTTAAATATTCTAACTCCGAGGTCGTACTACATACAAACACACAAAAAACACCACCACACAAGCTACATTCTCCTCGCACACATACATCGCAGCAACAAAACACACTAACACACACCACAGCCCCTACCCAAAACCCTTAACAAATAAACACTTACCTGAATCCACAACCACAGCGAAACACCGGAAGCGCTAATTTAAACTCTCCGGTGTGCGAGGTTTTGAATTTTGCCCTGCTGAGGTTTCATTGTTTTCAGGATTCCACTTTATGGGCTCGAAAACTGAATTTCGATATTTCAGTATTTCGAGCTTCTAAAGTAAATCCATATATATATATATATATATATATATATATATATATATATATATATATATATTATGTATAATGTTTGGCTGGTGGGGATGGATGATATAAGAAGAGCTTAGGAGAGGGAGCTACAAGTACAGATTGCAGTAAAAATTGGGAAGGTTACTCCTGTCACCCATATACACTTCATGTAGGTTCTTTAGCTGGCATGGCTTATTGGATTTTTCCGTGGACTTCTTCACCTTTCTGGAGGTATGATACCTGGAAGCTGGGAGACTTGTCACATATTTTTGGGTTTGTGAAAGACTGCAGACTATTAAACAGCAGCTTCAGAGGACATGTGACAAGGTTTAAGCAGCCCTTATCTTATTTTATAATACCTCATAATGCTGAGACCGAATTGTCAAGCCAGGAGAGCTCCTTGCTTACATAGTTTTGACTAATCTCTAAAAAAAAGATGCTGTGTAAAGATGGAAACTGAAGGAGCCACCAGCTGTAGAAGTTTTTTTTTTTTTTTTTGCTTCTATGAAGAAAATCCATAAGCTTGAAATGGCATCCAAAAATCAGGAGATAAGGGACAAAATGTTACTTAAGTGGATATCCTGGACCTTGCAAGTCGTCATCATTTAGTTGAACATGTTGAAATGTGTTTTGGATTGATTGTCTGACTGCCTTTGATCTAATCCTTTCACAAGATTTGCATAACTTGTCTACTAATCTGTAACATGATTTTAGGGCTTAGCCATAATGCTTACAGTTGACCATTGTGTATGTTGTTAATTATACATTTTTCTTATTTTTCAAATGATGTTTACTTATTTTCTGAAATTTCAAGAGATGTTTGAATGAAGATTATTTTTCATTACAAAAAAAGAAAAAAAAAACAAAAGATATGAACTGCTTTAATCTATTCTTCTTGCAGCTCAGATTTTTCCCCAATTCTCCTACCCATTTCCTGTTGAGGGTTTTAAAAGTCTGCATGTCTGGCTTCCGCCCCTTATGATAATCTGACTTCCAAGGTCCCTCCTCTTTCATTGCTATTGTCTGTTGTGTAAACTGTTTAAGTAGATTTCCCACCCATTGTTCCCACCCCAGCAAACAGTATTGCTCTTGAGTAAATTTTATCTGTGAAACTCCCTTAGTACTGACACCTGTTACTTAGTGTGGCTAAAAACAAAGCCTTTGCCAAGAGACAAGTTCAAAGCAGTTAGTTTGGGCATTAAACAGCACTACTGTCAAATCATAGCACAATCTAGTGCCAAACCACAGAGACCACCTAGGGAGACCTCTGTAAATCACAGTCTATAACTTACAGTAGACCACCCAAATCCAGGCATGGACAACATGGATATGCAATGTCCAAATGTCTCCATAGACAGCTTAGTAGATGTGGGCATCCCGAGATAAGGAAGCACTTGTGTCATTATCAAAGGCAATCATTTAAACCTTAAAGAAGCAAACACAGTATGTGAAAGATGCACATACATAGTTTCACTAGAGGCAAAAATCTTGCATTTAAACAAGGTTGTCAGGAACACACACATAGACCAACTTATGCTGAAGAACTGAAAAGCAATCTTTCCAAACCTCAAAGACCTACTATAAACAGCAGTACCTGTCCTCAGCCGTCTCTAAAGCACTCAGCAAAAGCAGCACCAAACACCACACATACATTTACACTCGGTGCACCCTAAGAGCAAAGGTCATTAGGCAAGCCAACACATTACCCAGGACTCTTGTCATGAGGGAACCTCACTGTGTGGTACACAGATGCCCCACACACCAGACTGAACAAGACAATGGTAATGGTTAGTTGCTTATTTGGAGACAGGATCCACCAAATTACATACACACGCGAGTGTTTAAACCACAGGAGCCAGTATGATTCTACCATAATCTGTATGGGCATTAATGACCTGAGACATACCTCCCTGGACTATATGAAGAAAGATGTTATTGATCTCTCTCCCTCTCTGTCTCTCTGAATGTATGTCTCAGGCAGGTATATGTCTTCCATTGAGCAGCATTCCACCAAGAAGGATACCACAGCACAAACAAACGTTGATTGATTTCAATAATTGGATTAGTTTTTAGTGTCTTTCCAGTGGGATTCAGTATTTGTCAGCATGGGAAGACACGGTTAACAAACCACGTTGCTTTGCAAATGATGGTCCGCACCTGTCCCCCTAGACTTCCAAGTAACGGCTAAAAATTCATCCACCCCTTTAGAAGCTTTTTTTAGACAATGCCAAATTGACAAACCTACCAGCATAGTAAGTAAAACCCCAAAGAAATGTAAAGGCGTTACTGCTCAGTGATAGGAGCCTAAGCAAGAAACTCCACACCATAATAAGCCCACTTCATTCATAGGAATTTAGACATCTGTGCAGTTACCAAGACGTGGTTTAAATCTGCAGAAGGCACTCCAGCAGTGCAAGGCTTCATTGCCTTCCAGCAGTTGCACAGACAGGGACAAAAGGTGGAGGAGTCCAGATCTACATTAGCAATAAGTATACCGCTAGGTTGGCTAAAGTGGATGAAGCCCTGGAGTTTATCCATGTGCAAATAACTATAGATAAAGTCCCATACCATAACCTAGTGAGCTGTAGGTCTCTGTCTATGTCCCAAGAATCCCATAGCTAGTACCTTGCGTCTATATTACAAGATCGAAACTTTAGTTAATCAAATAACTAAAGATCGAACTTGTAATATCAAAACCTAAAAGTGTCGAACGGCCAGTTTAACCCAGGGAAACACTTCCCTTGGCCACATGGAAAAAAAAAAAACTTTAAATCCCAATTCAGGTGGGGGTACTTCACTCCCACACCTCCAGATGTGGGGAGCTGTGCCCCCCACACCCGCCTAACTGAATATACCAACTTTCAAGATTGCTCAAAATTGGAGAAAAGGGCATAATCCACATAACGGCCAAGGGAAGTGTTTCCCTGGGTTAAATCGGCCATTCTACATTTTCAGGCTTCGGTATTACAAGATCGATCTTTAGTTATTCGATTAACTAAAGTTTCGATCTTGTAATATAGACCCAGTACCTTGACCTACTGGAGACACTCACCATTAAACCAAATACCTTATTCATGGGATGCTTTAACTACACCTCTATAGAGGAGGAAATATATACTGCCTCAAACTTGCAGGCACAGCAATTCCCAGACTTTATTAAGAAAAATACAGATACTAGATATTGCGCACACCCACCAGAGGCTCAAACATACGGGACCTGTTACTCACCAATATGGGAGAGTGCTGCACACTCACTAGTGAAGTCTGACCACAAAGCTGTTTCCTTTGAAATAAAAATCAACTTGTTAACCCCAGAAAACCCTGTAACAGCTAGGAACTATTCCAAAGCAAACTACATCCTATTAAGTGATAGTTTGTCAAAATTCATTGCCCCTCCTAACTCCGAGTTCATAGTAACCTATGTTGAATTGTTCACAGAGACCCTGTTCAACCATATTATTGGCTGTCTAGATGCCGTTGTATCTACTACTAATAGTAAGCCCGAAGCAAACTCTAAAATCAACCACACTGGTGGAATCATGACCTTAATAGGGTATTTAACAAATAAAGGAAAAAATGTCAGGGCTAAAATCAGGAAGAGTAACTCCCATAATGATAAGAGCTTTCTAATTAAATTAAACAGGAAACTAAGAGGACTAATTAAGTCTAATACGGTCGAATACGAGGTCAAGGTAGCCTCTCCTGCTAAAGACAACCATAAAGCCTTCTACAGCTATGTTCTTAACCTTAAAGGCAGCACACAGCAGTGTACTGAACTAATGGTCAGTGGTGCCACCTTCACTGAGCAGGTGACCTAGGGAATCTTCTGGCTGACAAATTCATCTCACACTTCACCCCCTGTCCCTCCTGTCTCCCTCCATGAAATACTGCCGGCATTAACCCCCCCCCCCAAAACTGTTAGCAAGGAGCAGATCCTCACTAAAGCCAAACACACGACCTCTGTTGGTTCTGACAATATCCCAGGATGACTTCTAAGTGGCTTGAAGCATGACCCATCAAGACCTTTTGAATCACTTTTCAACTATATCCTTAGATCAGGCTTTGTACCACAAGACTGCAATTTTTATCCCACTTCACAAGGGTGAACCATCAATTGACCCCAGAAACTACAGACCTATTAGCCTGTCTAGTCTAATATGCAAAGCTGTGCAATGAATTTTCAAGGAAATGATCAACAAAAACACAGGCAACCTTCAGAAACTGGAACCAACCCAGTGTGGCTTTGTTGAGGTAAGGTCATGCCTAATAAATCTGGTGGACTTCTTTGAATAGGTCACTAAGACAATTGATGAGAAGAAAATGGTGCATACTGCCTACCTGGATTACGCTAAGGTGTTTGATACAATACTTGTCTTGGATATAGTTGACAAACTCACCAAACTGAGCTTAAACCCCAGCATAACTCACTGGATTCCCCTAAGTTAGGATTGATGAGACCACCTCCACTAAGAGGGTACTTCAGGGCTCCATGCTGAGACCGCTCCTATTTGGTATCTACTTCCTAGAGGTAAAGACTAATGTCACAGGCCTTTGGATGACCAGGTTCGCAGATGACTGCAAATTGGGAACTATCGTAGATTTCACCCCCTATGACACAAACATCTTACAAGAGGATCTAACCAAGACAAATGACTGGTGCCAAAGTCACAGATTAAAACTCAATTCCAAGAAATGCATTATAGTGCCTTTTGGGAAAACTGCCACTGAAGCTAAGTACTTCATTGAAAGGATACCCCTAGGAGTTGACCTAGTAGTCAGAGATCTGGGAACATATGTAGTCAGTAATCTGCTCTTTGATCAACATATGGCCAAGGTAGAAGTAAATCATTCTGTGTTGCCCAACTTATAAGTAAGAGCATGGCATTCAGATCCAAGGAAGTCATAGTGCAGATTTATTTGGGCCTTATCAGATCTGTCATTGAATATAATGCCCACTTTGGCATCTATTTATCCAGACATGTTTAACAGTTGGAACATCCACAAAGGTTCCTTACCAGGAGAATTCATGGTATAAACACAATGTCCTATATGGATCGCCTTAAAACCCTATCTCTATACTGTCTCCTACAAATTACTGAGAAACAATATATGCCTGGTATACAAGGCTTCCTCATATCCAACCCCGATGGACATTTTGCACATCAGCAAAATGAACAGCATTAGAACCACTAGATCTAATGATTTAAATTTTGCTTGCAACATAAATAGGACATGTTGGCAAGACAGATGTGTCTCAGTGGATCATCCATGTGAAGCATAGTCCATCCCAAATCCCGTGACCAATGGATAGGAAATCAGAAATTCACCCTAGGTCTGGCCGTCATGTCTTTGATAGACAGACAGTAGCAATGCCCAAACTAACATACCCCTTCACATACCCTTTAGAGACATCCTAACTAGCATACTCCCTCCTAATAAATATACCTAGGGAAACAATTGGGTTGGGTTGTGTGGCTAGGCTTATAAAGGCTCTGGCGGTCATTAACGAATATATCAACCTATAAATCTGCAATGTAGTGGCTGTGGTCAGCAGTACCAATATCAAAGTGTGTAAGTCTGACTGCACACTACTTTTACAGCCATACAGTTTTAATTGAGCACTCTTGCAGGGCTTTTCATCTTAAAAAGAATATTCAGGATTCTACATATGTAGGGCAACATAAGCGTAGTGAGTGCTTCTTTATGTTCCAACTTCTCACATACTAACCAGACAGTTTTTCTAAGTTCATGAGGTTTGTGCTAATTGCTCTGCTGTCTGACACATACGTACCCAAAAATGCAGGGCAGTTGTGTACATTTATAGGTGTGTACTAGGCTAATGGCCCTGGAGCCTATATAAGCCTAGCCCAAGAAGATTCTCTGGCATCATGCCGCCCAAAGTTAGTTCCCAGTGCCGCTGTCAAGCAAGGCCACTGAAGTGTTCCCTGGGGTGAACTTCCTATTGCCCATCCACTTGTCATGATTTCTCTTAAAGAGGGCCAGTGAAGTGCTCTGCTTGAGGTGAATGGAAAGTTTGTTCCAGAGTATGGGAAGTCTCTGGGTTAGGAACATGTCCGTCCAGCATGTTCTGTTTATTGTGGTAATGAGATTTAGGTCCCTGGAGCGTGTGGCATGGAGGGATTGAGATTTCTTTAGGTGTAGCATATCTAGCAGCTGTGGGTCAGACATGGCTTTGTAGGTCAAGCAGAGATCACCTCTAAGTAGGCGATAAGAGACACAGTATAGCTGGAGTTTTTTGAGTCTGTCCATGTAGGGCATGTGTCCAAGGCCTAAGATCCTCTTAGTGAGCTATTTTTGTGGCTTTTCCAGTTGTTGTAGGTGTCTAGTGAAGTACATACCAAACAAGGCCTTGTAATCAACAGATAATTCTCTTGACGTTTTCCTCCTTTTCAAGTTTTATTTCCTTGTAGTAATTGATTTTTATAGTCTGTCTGTTATAGTTATTTAAAGAGAACCTTCATCTTTCTCAGTTTCACATATTAAGGATAGGAGTACCTTTGCATTTCTTGCTCCTTCTGTGAGAAGGAGAAGAAAAAAGGGTGGGTGGTTAGCTATCCATGCTTTTAAGACATCAGACATGTTGGTGATGCAACATGTCATGACTTGTCCTGCCCCTGATGAGCAGGTAGTGAAGTTTCTGACATGGGATACTGTTATCTGACGAAAGAAATCGTAGTTGTAAAAAATGACAAATCCTTTTGTTGGTGTGCAAGACCTTCTTGGACGTACTGCAAGCTTCAGTCACATGCTTGTGATTTTATGTTGTTAGCTGAAGAGAAGGATTATGATAACTCCAAAAAATTATTACTGATTCCATCTCTACAGTGAATGACTTGAGAAGAACAGTTTGTCAGTCTGCACTGTAACCGCAGATCGTAGCTTACGAAATCTGATGTTATTAATTTCTGACTGTAATGTAGCTGCATGCTTACTGTCTCAGCCTCGTAACGATTTGAAAAATAATGTTGAAAATTAGGTGAAAGGGAAGCATAACTATTCAAATTCTTCTCTGTTAGTTGTGTGCTGTTTATATGTTATGTAGTGAGGAGGAATGCATATATGCCATTTAAACATGTGGAAACTGGCAAAAGTAGCAGTAGTTCAAAAGCCAATAAAAACTCTTTTTGGAAAAAAATCTTGCAGGATTGTTTCAAGTGGAGCAGTGGCAAAGGCAGTTTATAGGATTAAGACCATATAGCTTCATGCATAAAGTTGAAGTATTCATGTTATATGTTTTTATTTAAATGCTAAGGCTGTCATTTGTTATGGTTTTAGGGGATCTTTTTTCAGCAGAGACTTAGAGGTACACATTTTTGCCTTCTACTGAACATTCAGCAGTAAAGGATGATCAAATTATGTTAATGATAAAGTAGAGAGTATGCATGCAGTCACCAGCCAAGAAAGGAATGTAGCAGGTCCTTCTGCTTGACGATGTTTGTGAATAGCTACATTTATATACTAGAGTACCCCCACCTTCCAGTGTCAGTAGTTGAAATTAACTGAAGTTCAAGATGTGGGAGTGGGGGCTGATGTTTCCATCCCAGAGGTACTGTTGAAATGCTGACATTCAAAACATTTTTGTACAAGGAAGTCATATTCTGTGTAAAAGCTGATTTCTGAGTATTGAGGCAGTCAGGACTTTTACTCTTCTGTCTGTGTTAGCTATTTATCCAAGTAGATGCTTCTATTTTGGCTCGTTTAGTACAGATCAGTTTAAAATAGTTTGCATGCCTTTCCTAGCTCATTAAGTTTTGGCAGAATGTATGCACGTACAGCTGTTCTTTGATATTTTTTATTTTATTTGTTTATTAACTGAGTAAACCCACAAGGCCAAAGTGCCTGTTTGGATAGGAGTACTATATGGTTAAGTGACTTGCTGAGAGTTACACAGCAATCAAAAGGTGACAGATGGACTCAAGCCCAGGACTTACAGGATGGAGTTCATTAACATCCTTTTTAGCCTAAATCGTGTGGGTTAAATCTTCAGATATTTAACATTAATGACAACTAGCAATAAACATTCTGCCTATGTACAGATGCAAAACAACAACACAAACAGAAATGGAATTATTTTCTTTATTTCATTTGGTCATGGACTGGATAATTAAATTGGTGACATGGGCCCTTTTTTCTGTAGGCAAGAGACTGAACCCAGAATGACAGTAGAGAACCACAGTGTAGACTATAGAAGTGTGTGTGTGTGTGTGTGTGTGTGTGTGTGTGTGTGTGTGTGTGTGTGTGTGTGTGTGTGTGTGTGTGTGTGTGTGTGTGTGTGTGACAGCACTATACATTATCAAATGTTCATTTGATTAAAAAGTGTAAAAGGGGATTGTGACGATTGGGGAGAGATGGGCGAAGGCTGCCAGCCTAGTGAAATAGAATTTGATACATAATTCTATCAACTGTATAAATAAATGTAAAATACAGGCTTGTGTTTTTAAATGTAAGAAAACACTGTAAAATGTGAACTTCAAGATTGTTGCAACATTGCCATCTGCTGTAAGGAAAACCAAGCCAAGTTCATAGGTTCATAGATTTTGTCTAGGCTAACGACCAAAAGGGTCTTTTTAAGCCTAGCCATGCATCCCAAATTTATAGATTTATTGATTTATAATAGGCTAACGACCCAGGGTGTCTATCTAAGCCTAACCATGTTTTCATGAAAAAATAATGATGTCTTCCAAACAGGAAGTTGAGGGCCAGGCATTTATGTTTCCACTGTCCATAAGGGACATGGATGCCAGGCCCAGTGTAAATGTCCTATTCCCCATCCACTGGTCTAGGTTGTACTTAAGCTGCATAATAGACAAACTCAGCTTCAAATAGATGGGAAACCTATTCCGTAGGAGGGGCAGTCTCTGCTTTTTCAGCATTTCTCTGAAAATTCATTTCATTTGTCTGCTATTTCAGCATATCTGTCCATGGATCCCCTTCTTTTAATGCAATCTTGTGTGAAAATGTTTTGGATGGGGTGCTCCCTTGGGATCTTAATTGTGTCGTGGAAAAATTATCATTTGCTCCATTTGAGCCAGCTCATCAAGCTGACTTGGGGTTCTTAACATCGAAAAAAGTGTTACTGATTATTATGACTTCTTCAAAAACAGTATCTGAGTGGCAAGCTTTTATGGTGGGTCAACCTTATCTCATTTCTACAAAGATACGATTTCCTAAAGAACTAATCCTTCATTTATGCCTAAGGTAGTTTCCAAGTTTACTTTGAACCAAGCTATCCATACCCATGTTTCCTTATAGAACTTAAAAATTAGGAAAAAAGGGTATTCCATACCTTGGATGCCCACAGACAACTCAGATGTTATGTTTACAGAGCTAAATCCTTTCGGAACTCTTATCAATTGTTTATTTCTTGTGAAGAGAAGAAGAAAGGACAATCTGTGTCAAAACAGACTATTGCAAAATGTATGCCTCATGCTGTTACTTTTCGTTACAGCTGCAAGAAGGAAATTGCAGACAGTGTCAAGGCTCATTCAACCAGGGCCTTGGCTTCATCTGTGGCTTTCTTGAAAAGGATAGATTCAGGAAGTATTCTAGAAGCAGCAACTTGGTTGCCTGTATATAGCATTACAAAGTACTACAATCTTCACTTAGTCTAGCATAGACTTTGCTTGAACCATCCTTCAGGGGCTCATGGACCCTCATACCTCCTCCTCTCAGTCAGAGTAAGCTGTGGTGATCTATCCTTATAGATATGGCTACTGCAGAAGTGATCAATATGCTGAACATAGTACAGTTACAGTTATATAAGTAAATGTACCATAACAGTAGATGTTTGAATTATTACTACTGCAGTAGCTGCTCCCAACCTTATTCTTGTATGATTTTGTTGCCAGGATAATGATATATATTTTTATTTTCCTAGCAGTGACTTTTTCAGGGTTCTAGCCTCCTTCTCTCTCTCTTGGCATAAAATCTCTGAAGGGCTAGGCATCCAAATCACTCTTTTCCTTTAACTCAGCTAGAGCTGCCTGACAGTATGGGTGCATGGAAGGTGCCCTGACGCTTTGGAATCTGGATAGCTGTTCTAACCCATATTGCTAAGGCTACTGCAGCAGTTTTCATTTGAACATCCACTTTTAGCATAGGTTTACTTAAGCAGATGTCCTTCAAGGATGCATCTGCAGTCCTTACAAATGGGTTGTCCTGTCGTCAGGCAGCCCTTCGGTCGGCCGGATTCCAAAGTCTGGGTCTGGCTTCGGCTGGTGTCGCGCTTCACCCGACGTCATAGCTGCAGTTATTCGGGTATAAAGGCATCAGCCGACGCCATTTTCCTCAGTCTTTCTTGCCGCGTGGCGCCCGAAGCAGAAGCTGTTCGCAAGTGCCGGTCGGTCAGAACCAGAGATTACTACTACCGAATACTACTTCGAAGACTTCTAAAAAGCTAAGTACCCGTTGGGGACTCTTTCTTGCCTCAGCCGATGTCAGAAAAAGTGAATAACTGTTTAACTTGTGGGAAACAAATACCTCATAAAGATTTCCACTCTTACTGCTTACCTTGTTTAGGCCCAGACCACGACGTAGCAGCTTGTCTAGCCTGTGCTTCTTTTAACAGATGGACGCTTAGACGTCGGTCGGAATTTGCAGAACAGTTTTTCGGCTCTGATTTTGCTTATATCATGCCGTCGGATCCTCCGACTTTACAAATAACCAAAAAACGCAGGGATAAGGACCGACACTTGCGGTCCGCGGTTTCGGCCGAAACCGCGGTTAAGCCAACCACGAGTGTCTTGGTTTCGGCTGAAACCGAGCAAGCGGTTCTTCCCCCAGCCGAAAACATGCCTTCTACCGAGGTCTCTTCTAACCTGGTGGAATCGGCTTCTGAAATCCAACCTGCTGTTGCGGTTTCTCAGGAATTATCAGACACTATTCCCTTGGATATTTCAACCCCTGCACGTGGAGCTGCTAGGCCTCCTGCAGCCATGTCTATTAAGGCCTTTGCCAGGGCTAAAGCAGCTAAAGCCTCAAAAACGGTGCCTGTCAAGCCCCCCTCTCACAGGCCCAGCACCAGTTCCCATATGCTTTCTTTGGTTGAGGATCTCATTTCTTTAATTCGTGGATCCCAGCCTCATCCAGACAGGACCTCTCATCCACCTCCAGAGAAGAGGCCTAGAGCAGAGCCCCCAGAGCCAGTATCCACAGATGATTCCTCTGATGACTCAGAACATACAGACCCTCCTGAGGCTCCTTATTCCCCTTACGAAGACTCTGATGCTGAAGAGTCCATTCCTTCAGCCTCTCCACCTGAGGAATTTTCCTTTGGGGAAACCTTGCATGCTATGAGGGAACAATTTCAGTGGCAGGGCCAAGATTTCTCAGACTCCAGAAAAAGGCTTAGAACCTTTCTACATTTGCCACAACATAGGCCTTTAGCTATACCTCCAGTTCTTTCTGTTGTAGATGATGCATTTAATGATGCTTGCACTGCTCCTGATTCATTACCTCCGGCCCCTGCTAAGCCCGATAGGTTCTACAGGGTCCCGGACACTCATCACCATCTATACAAGGCTCCTTTTGCAGATCCAGAGACTATCTCCCAGGGCCCTAAAGCTGTAGCAACTACATCTACTAAAAAACCCCTCCCCTCTGAAAGGGAATCCAGGTCCTTAGAGAGATGGGGTAAAAAAGTTTACACTTCTGCTACTTTGTCAGCTAGGGCTTTGAACTGCCAATTTCATATGATTCAATATCAAGAGTTTATGCTAGACCAGTTAACTAAAAAGCTGTCCTCTGAAGAATCTTTAGATAAGAAATATGTTCAGGAAATGGTACATAACATACAGCAGGTTAGTAACCATTATTTAAAATGTGGCTATGATGCACTGGAGGCTTCCTTTAGATCAGCCATGACTGGCACAGTTATCAGGAGACATGCATGGTTGAAAGAGCAGGCATTACCAGACCATGTCAAATCAAAGCTTTTAGATGCTCCCATGGACAAAGTCAATTTATTTGGTTCCCCTGCACAGCAGGTACTAAAAAAAGATGGAAGAGAAGGCGAAATCTGTACAAACTGTGAAAGATTTCTTACAGGTTCAACCTCCAAGGTTTAGCAGGAACTGGCCCTCCAAGAATTGGTCCTTTCCGGACTCCTCTAAGACACAGAGAGGCAGGAATAGGCGTTCAAGAGGCAGAAACCAATCCAGGGGTGCCTACAGGGGATGCCAGTGGCAGGGTAACAACCAGCGAGGCACAGACGCAGCCACCACCACTACAACAACACAATCACAGTGACTTGGCTGTGGCACCGCCTACCAGGGAACAACTGGAAGCACCCTTAGGTGGAAAGCTAACCTTATTTTCAAAGAACTGGCATTGCATCACAAGGGAAAAATGGATTTTGCAGACTATAGACCAAGGTTACAGGTTCCATTTCCATACTCTACCAGGAAAGAGAGGAATGCCAAACCTACCACCTACTCAAAGGGCAGAAGCTCTAAAGCAAATATCTCAACTATTAAGAATGAGAGCTGTGGAAAAGGTACCATCTATGGAACAAACAAAGAAAGGGATTTTACTCCAGACTCTTCCTGGTACCAAGAAAAGAGAGCAAATGGAGGCCTATTCTCGACCTGTCCACTTTAAACACATTCCTTATTGTTCCAAAATTCAAAATGCTGACCCTACAGCAGCTTCTTCCCATGCTGGGCAAGGAGTCTTGGCTGGTAACTCTAGATCTCAAGGAGGCATACCTGCACGTCCCCATACGACCAAATTGCAGAAGATACCTCAGATTTCTTGCGGGATCAGAGCATTATCAATTCTCAGCATTGCCCTTTGGCTTATCTACTGTGCCCAGAGTGTTCACGAAATGCCTGGCATCAGTAATTGCTCATTGCAGACTTCAGGGAATTCAAATTTACCCCTACCTGGACGACTGCCTGATACAAGCGGACAACAAAAACAAACTAACAGAAGACTTACAAAGAGTCATTTACCTGCTGCAAGCCCTGGGATATACAGTCAATATAAAAAAGTCAAGGCTGATTCCATCCCAAAGAATAACCTTTCTGGGTGCAGAACTGGACACATCAAAACAAATGGCATTCCTAACTGCAGAAAAGAAAGAGCAACTACCTCTCTACTTCTTGGCATTAACAAAGCAGAACCATCTAACTGCAAGAAAAGTACTGCAAGCCCTAGGCTTCATGGCATCCTGCATAATTCTGGTCCCTCATGCCAGACTGCATATGAGAAAGCTACAGTGGTACCTAAAGAATTTGTGGTCTCAACACAAGCACAGCCTAGAAACCAAAATTCCAATAATCCCATGCCTGAAGCAAGAGTTCCTATGGTGGGCTCAGGCCTGTCAATCAAACACAGGATTGCCCTTCTGCAACAGTCAGCCAAGCCAAACCATCACGACAGATGCCTCAGACCTCGGTTGGGGGCCCACATGCTGGACAAGTGCATACAAGGCTTATGGACTCAAGACCAGCTGCCTGCACATAAATCTAAAGGAAATGCTGGCAGTAAAATTGGCAATCCAGTCATTCAGACCATTTCTCCAAGAAGGTCAGTTGATGATAAGGACAGACAACACCACAGTTATGTGGTACATCAACAAACAGGGAGGCACACATTCATACCCTCTATGCCGGCTGGCACTGGACCTATGGGATGTGGCTCTGAGCTACAACATTCAGTTACAAGCAATTTTTGTACCGGGAAAAGAAAACATTCTAGCAGACATATTAAGCAGAACTACCACGGATGCCCACGAATGGATGCCGCATCCGGACATCTTCCAAACCATCACAAGAGAATGGGGATTACCACAAATAGACTTATTTGCATCCCCACTCAATCACCAGCTAAAGAAATTCTGCACAAGGACGTACCACCCACTTGCTTGGAAGGTGGACTCCCTATCTTTCAGTTGGAAAAACCTGACAGCATACGCATTCCCACCACTTCCTTTGATGCACAAGGTGCTTTTGAAGATCAAAGAGGAACGTCCACGGATCATTCTGATAGCTCCAGACTGGCCAAGGCAACATTGGTACCCATTGCTGAGGAGCATGTCTCGGGAACAAATATGGGCACTACCCTTGATCCCATTGCTGTTAACACAGAACAACTACAACATCCTGCATCCAAACCTGAAAACTCTGCAGCTAACTGCCTGGAACATTACATAAGAACAATTAACCCAAATTTATCCCAAAGGGTTAAAGACATAATCCTTGAGGCTCGTAGACCTTCAACAAGAAAGAATTATGCAACAAAATGGAAAAGATATCTCATTTGGAGTACTACAAAGGGAGAAGATGTGGCACTGGTAAACATAGCCAACATCCTGGAGTACTTGGCAGAGCTCTTCCATACAGGCCTGTCCTATTCTTCCATCAAGATACATGCATCAGCTATTTCAGCAGAATACAGCTTGGATCCACCTGTCTTCTCACATCCTCTGCTCAGGCAGTTTCTGAGAGGAATTAAAAATGTAAAACCTCCCAGGAAACCACCATTGCCAGCATGGGACTTAAACTTTGTGCTAGAAAAATTGACACTTCCCCCTTTCGAACCAGCAGCAACAGCAGAATTACAATACTTATCCTGGAAGACTGCTTTCCTGCTGGCAATCACCTCAGCAGGAAGGGTCTCTGAACTACAGGCATTAATGGCAGTGCAACCCTTCCTGATCTTCCATCAAGATAGAGTGTTCATGAGAACAAATCCTACATTTATGCCTAAGGTGGTATCCAGAGTGTCTTTAAATCAGGCTATCCACCTACCTACATTCTTCCCCAACCCACAGAACAGGGGAGAAAGACTGTTGCATACCTTGGATGTACATAGACAATTACGCTACTACCTGGACAGGACCAAGTCCAATAGAAAAACTGACCAGCTTCTGGTAGCATATGCAACAGGAAAGGAAGGAAAACCAATTTCAAAACAGACAATCTCAAAATGGATAGGAAATTGCATTAGATTTTGTTACTCCTTCCATGGAAAGAAAACTCCAGAGAACATCAGGCCTCACTCCACAAGGGCTACAGCCACTACCACAGCTTTCCTACGAGGAGTGGCTACCAAGGACATTATAGAGGCTGCTACTTGGACCTCCGTGCATACATTTGCCAAGCATTACAATTTACCTTTATACTCTAGATCCCGAGCAGGTTTTGCCACTGCTGTTTTGCAAGGGATCCTAACTACACCATAATTTCTCCTTTTTCCTCCTCCCTAGTTTAGCTATGGTATTCTACCCATTTGTAAGGACTGCAGATGCATCCTTGAAGGACATAGTACAGTTTTGTACCTACCATAAATGTAGATGTCCGATAGGAATGCATCTGCAGTCAGGATTACCCACCCAACTTCCCCTCTGTGGTACTCCTAGGGTATTTGCCATCCTTCAGCTAGCTTGGGGGGGATCTATTATGGTGTATTTGTTTGTATATATGTACATACATGCTTATTTTATGTGTTTGCTCTCTACTATTTGGAAACATTGGCATTTATCCAAATTTAGCCATCCAAGAGGGCACCTGGCATCTGGGGCAAGAAACACTGAGGAAAATGGCGTCGGCTGATGCCTTTATACCCAAAGAACTGCAGCTATGACGTCGGGTGAAGCGCGACACCAGCTGAAGCCAGACCCAGACTTTGGAATCCGGCCGACCGAAGGGCTGCCTGACGACAGGACAACCCATTTGTAAGGACTGCAGATGCATTCCTATCGGACATCTACATTTATGGTAGGTACAAAACTGTACTTTTTACTATTCCTTACATACCTGCCTCTTGTGGTGGACATCAGACGTCTGTTTTTTATCTTTTTATACTCAAAGTGTTAATGGCTTTAGTTGCAGATTCTCCCAAAGTCTGATTATTTACATTTCCAGACAAATGCAAAAGTGGGCAGTAGTTGCAATAAGAACAAGTGTAGTAGATGTGCAAAGCTTTTATCTTGCACAATTTTCAAACTTATATTGGTCATGCTCCAACAAAAATGCTATAAAATCTAAAACCAAGAACTGCTCTGTGACAGGTTTTGGTGAGATCAAACCTTGTACCCTATACAGTTAACAGTCCTAATGCTGGCATCTTTGCACAGGGCAGGGTCTTCAGACTGGTGTCAGTGGCACTGGCGTTCTTGTAGCACTGTAAGAAATATCTTGAAGTTCATTGCATTTGGGAAGGACACTGTACTTTTCCGTTACATAATTATTTACCTAGACTTTTGCTGGGCTAAAATGTATTCATTTTGCAGATATTCTTGCTAAGGAACTAAAGAAGTTGGAAAAGTATTAAAAAGTGCAAACCTAATCAAATGCTTGGCATTAGGACTTCATGCTATTGCAACAAGTTATGTCTATTAAATTTAGATATTTCAAATGTGTGTTTTTAAGTTGAAAAGATCTTATGAATCTCTTTAATGTTTTACAATTCGTCTCCAGTGCGGTTGGATGAAGGTTTCATGCCCATTGTTTTAAGGCTACAGTTTATGACTAGAATTTAGATGTGGAAGGTACTTTATTCCTCTAGTTTCTGTTCGAATATACATGTGAAATGCCTTGTATTGTTGTAAGTTTTGAGCAGGTGTTAGATCGCTAAATAATGCAGTTTGTGGCCTGAGAACTCAGACCAGGTGTTAAGATGACGCAGTTTGAATGCTGGGAAAACCTACGTGTCAAAAATGATGTAATTTAGGAGGGCCTTAGAGACATGTTTGTTAGTAATATTTAAATACTATTTCTCACAAGAGACTGCAAGCATTTTGATCTGGATATCCAACTTACCAGCACTCTGTCTTATGGTAAGTTTTAGCACTGTGATTTCTTGTAGGAATAGTTAAAGCTAGTAAAGATTAATTAGGTATTTTTCTTTGAAATCAGGCCTGTCCTACTGTATTATTTTAAGTTTCTGTGTGATCTCTGAACTCTTAGATATCTCTGTGGTGTAGTAGTTTTGTCTTGTGTTTTAATTATTTATTATTAAATATTTTTTAAAACCTTCTACCTGTGGCTGATTTGTGTAGAGATAAGCTCTAGAGTACATTGCATATTTATAGAGGTTATTGTAATAGGCCACTCTAAAGTAAGCCTTGACTGTTAGTCATACTACCATTGGATATTAATATTGCACAGTAATAATTGGCCACCCTTTTAAGGGCCTTTTAGTAGCTGATATTATTAACTGGGTGGTGGCAGTAATTACTACCGTGTAGTCTGGGTAAAGGGGCACAGTGGGAGAATCTGCGTCAGCCTTTCCCAGGAGTGTCTGTGAAGTTGTATAAATACTTATCTCAAAGTGTGTGTCTGTGTGTGTGTGTGTGTGTGTGTGTGTGTGTGTGTGTGTGTGTGTGTGTGTGTATCTGTTGTGTCAGCTACTTGGCAGGGACATGAAGCACTGGTTGGACAGAGAGGGTACTGGAGGTTTTAGCTTGCCCATTTAGGCTGAGACCTAGACCCTATAGCTGTGCCAGTGGGGAGTCTTATAGGGGACCTGGTGAGCAAGGGAGCAACCAGCCCCAGACTGACTGATCTCTGTGTGAACTTAAGGGAAATTGTACTTTACTGTGTGTATTAGTTATCCTTTCCTCTTCTATGAGACAACCTCCCTGGTTTTAATGGTGAGGATTGAGGCTCCTTTATTACTGGGCCAGGGCACTGTCGTCACAAGTAGTGGGATCTACTTCACATACTAATTGGCTTGTAGTAGTGTGGGGTAGAGCAAATTCCTGTAGCTTATGTACAGTGATCTCTAAACGTGTTTTGTACTCTAAAACAGCCACGCAGTGTATACTCAGAGCTCAGATCACAATTGTTTTATTTCTTTTATTAGCTTAGTGTTAGTCAGGGTGAGCAGGCAGCATGTCAGCAGAAGAGTATGGAAAGCTGACAAGGAGTCAGCTAGCGGAGATGTGCCAGGCTAGGTGACTGGTGCATGGAAACCTGACTAAAGCAGATCTGATTGCAGCCTTGGTTACAGCTGCATCAGAAAACAGCAGCCAGGAGGACAATCAGACTGACAGTGGAGATACAATATCCTCAGAGAATGGACAGCTCAACCTTTCTGCAATAGACTTAAAAATCCAGCTGGAGCTCAAGAGACTTGAATTGGAGGCCAGGCGTATGCAGCTAGAAGCAGCCGAGAAAATGAGGATTCTACAAGCTGAGGAAAATGAACGGCAGAGGAGGCATGAGAGGGAAATGCTGACTCTTCGCCAGAGTCATGGAGGTAATGGGGAAGGGAGTAACCTGACCCCAGAAGCACAAAAGGTCAGTAAATTTCTTCCACAGTTTAAAGAGGGGGATCATTTTGATAGCTTCATTCATATGTTTGGGCGGCCTTTTAGCACTTCTGTGGATCCCTAGTGATATCTGCATTGCTTACTGTACTTATTTCCTTGGTTCACTTGAAAGAAAGTTACTGTTTGTCGTTTTTGCATTTAAGTTACCTGTAACACATTGCATTTAAGTTACCTGGCACTTGCTCACTAAAGCAATTATATAAGTCAGCTCTAAAAAATTAAAAGCACTACACCCTCACAAACTCCCCTTGAGTACCTTGTTCCCCATTGGCCCTTTTTTCAATTATAAAGGAATTCCCAATACTATTCTAGCATGTCCAAAGGTCAGTTGTCAATCTCCTCCGGTCCAGCTGGTGAATCTGGGAATCTTGAGGCAATGTTACAACTGCCTCATGTACACAGACAACCCTCTCCTCCTCCCAACAAATTCCAACACATGTGAGAGATGCAACCATATAGCCAAACTGGAGGCTAAGCTCTCTCAACTCAGTACTGGCGTAACCAGTCAGGAGGAGAAGGAAACCACACTCACTACAATTCCAGTCTCATATAGACCTACCACGACAACAAACCAAACACATAAAAACACAAAAACATACTCGGAGGCTCTAAATAAAAATCTGCCTAAGCAGCAGAGACCTCCAAAGCAGACACCCAAGCAACCGCTACCCCAAAACAAAACACATGCAACACATAGCTCACAAAGCCAGTGTGCCGAACAGTCACAGCCCTTAAGGCTAAACAACACACCTGATACACTTGTAATAGGTGACTCTATCGTCAGGCACACTGACGTCCCGCTCACCAGGCTGAACAAGGAGAAGGTCACGGTGAGCTGCCTGTCGGGCACTAGGATCCGCCACATAACACAAGCACTCAGGTCACTCCAAGGCAAGTACAAATATGACTCAGTCATTGTCCATGCTGGTGTGAATGACCTGAGACGCACCTCCCTGGACTACATGAAAAGAGACATAGAGGAGCTCTCTGAGCATGTAGCCCAGGCCGGTATGACCCTGACCTTGAGTAGCATCTTACCCTCACCAAGAATGATGCCACAATATGAAGACAAGATGATCAATTTCAACAATTGGCTTAAGTGTTGGTGTCATTCAAAGGGGATCCAATGCCTGTCAGCCTGGGATGACATGCTCGACAAGCCACGATGCTTCGCTAGGGACAGCTTGCACCTGTCACCCCTGGGCTTTCGGATATTGGCAAAGGCTCCTGCTACCCCCATAGTGCCTTTTTAGGCAAGGCTCAAAAGACAAACCCACCTCCATAGGTATCACAAGGGATAAGAAACTAAGAGTAATGCTACTCAACGCCAGAAGTCTAAACCTCAAGATGCATGCACTCGAAACTCTCCTTAGCATGGAGAACATCGATATCTGTGCAGTAACAGAAACCTGGTTCAAGGCTCCGAGAGCACCCCAGCACTACCAGGTTATACCTCATACCATGCTTTTCGCCCCAAAACTTGGACCGAACCACAAAAGGAGGGGAGTATCAATATTCACAAATATACCCACACCTCCAGGTTGGTGGCACAGCACGAAGCATCAGAGACTATCCATGTGCAACTAACTGTGGGTAAAACTGCCTTCCAGTTTATAGCCTGCTACAGACCACCCTCCCAAACACAGGAACCCCACTTGGCCTTCCTGAGAATACTGGAAAATATGAAGGTCTCTCCAAACACCATTATATTGGGCGACTTCAACTACCCAAACATAGACTGGGAGCATTACTCTAGCTCCAACACCCTAGCCCAAGGGTTCCTAGAATTTATAAACTCAAATGCTATGGAACAACTTGTTACCACTCCCACAAGAGGGGAAAACATACTGGACCTGATCATCACCAACATGGGGACACTATGCCCCAGACCAGAAGTGTATCCCTCACTGGTAAGATCAGACCATAAACTAATCTCACTGGATATTCACATCCCGACCCCACCCCCTGCCCAGAAAACCACAGTGAAAAACTTCTCTAAAGCAAATTTCACACGCCTCAAAACCGAAGCGAAATCCTTCAAAGCCCCCGGGCCTGTGGAAAATACAGCCCAGACCACAGAATCCTTTATAAACGCATTCTATGAACTCCTTCAGGAATGCATGGATCATGCAATCCCAAATAAAACCAAGACCCAATCCTCCAAAGGCAGACGTCCTGTCTGGTGGACCCCAGCCATAAACAAACTATACAATAGAAGGAGGAAGCTACTACATGATAGAGCAAAATCCCAAAAAGGGAAGGCATCTCTGATCAGTATTAGCAAAAAACTACGGGCACTCATAAAATCGTCTAAGGCCAGCTTGAGAGAAAATTGCACAGGACACTAAGGATAATCACAAGGCTATCTTTAGTTATGTTAGGAACCTGGGTGGGAATTCCCAGATATGCTCAGAATTAGTCCAAAATGACAAAAAATACACCGAGCCCACAGACATTGCCAACATCCTAGCTGACAGGTTCAGTGCAAACTTCTCCCCCCTCTCCCCACCAAAAGGGCAAATATCTATCCCAACAGAGTGCTGCCCCCCTGACATCTCAGATGCTCAGGTAAGAGCCGCCCTCCAAAGCAAAAACACAGCATCAATGGGACCAGATGGTGTCCCGGCTCGTCCTACATGAACTCCAAGAAGAGCTAAACCCAAACATAAAACTACTGTTCAATCTTAGCCTTACTACAGGATATGTACCCAAAGAGTGGCGAACAGCAACAGTGGTCCCTCTCCACAAAGGTGGTGCCTCAACGGATCCTGGAAACTATTGCCCCATAAGCCTGACTAGCTTGGTCTGCAAAGCTATGGAAAGGATCATCATGGACCTCATAAATAAAGATATTGGGGACCTACAGACACTGGATCCTACCCAGTTTGGCTTTGTTAAGGGCAGATCCTGCCTCTTAAACCTGGTTGATTTCTTTGAAACAGTCACCAAGGCCATTGACGAAGGGAAGGTGGTCCACACAGCCTACCTGGACCTCGCAAAAGCCTTCGATACAATACCCCACTCGGGCATTATAGATAAGCTCACCAGCTTAAATATAAACCCCTATGTCACTAGATGGGTTGCAAACTGGCTCAAGGACAGAACCCACATGGTTAGAATTGCTGGAGCCATGTCAGACTCCAAACCAGTTACAAGTGGCGTCCCACAAGGCTCAGTCCTGGGACCTCTCTTGTTCGGTATATATTTCTCGGCGGTACAGGCCAACACGGAAGGACTGTGGTTGACCAAGTTCGCAGATGACTGCAAACTGGGTGCCATAATCAACTCTCCAGCCGACACAAGCATCCTCCAAAAGGGCCTCATAGAAACAGACAACTGGTGCCAGAGCCATGGCCTCAAGCTAAACACCAAAAAGTGTATAGTCATCCCCTTTGGCAAAAACAAAGTGCCCACAAATTACCACATAGGTGGTAATCCATTAAGTACAGAAGAAGTCATTAGGGACCTGGGGACCCAAGTTGATAGCAATCTCTCATTTGACAACCACGTGGCCAAAGTGGTTAGAAAACCATTTTATATAGCCCACCTAATCATGAAGGGATTCACATCTAGATCAGGAGAGGTCATCGTACCTCTTTACTCATCCCTCATCAGGCCCATAATTGAGTACAATGCACCTTTTGGGATGTACCTTACCAGACACCTGCAGCAACTGGAAAGACCCCAAAAGTACCTCACCAAGAGGATCAAAGGGCTCAAACAGATGCCATATGCTGCCCGGTTAAAGAAACTCCAGCTCTACTCAGTGGCATACCGCCTGCTCAGAGGCGATCTGTGCCTGACGTATAAAGCCATGTCCAACCCGGAATTAATGGACATTCTGCACCTCAGAAAATCCAAATCCCATCGAGCTATGCGCTCGAGAGACTTGAACCTCAGCACTGAAATAAATAGGACATGCTGGAGGGACAGATTCATAACCCAGAGGCTCCCTTCACTCTGGAATAAAATCCCAGTCCAGGTTAGGCAGAGTCCCACATTGACTCTCTTCAAGAGGAATCTTGATGAGTGGATGGGAGATCGTAGGTTTACCCCAGCTATCACTTCTGTGTCACTGTTAGACAGAGGCACAGTATACTAACCTCAAAAAAAGGCATAGCAAAATTAATTTAAAATGGGTGGCGAAAGCCAAACACACTCTGGCTAGGCTTATAAATGCCCTAGGGCAGATAGCCTAGTATGAACCTATGAACCTATGTAAACAGTATGAAGTTGACCAAGGGCTCTGGGTACGGTTCCTGACCCCCTTACTCCATGGTAAAGCTGTAACTTCTTTAGCAAAAATGCATGACACTGACTGTTTGATTATACTGCTGTAAAAAGACATTTATTAGAATGTTTTAAGCTAACACCTGAAATGTGTTGGAAAAAGTTTTGTGAGCATAGATGCAAGGCAGATGAAAATGTATGTGAATATGTTGTTGAACTGAGCACTTATTTTCATAGCTGGGTGTGTGGATGTCAGGTCACCACTTTTGAAGGGCTGGCAGACCTTTCGGTAAGGGAACAAGCCCTTAGCACTTTGCCTGAGGACATGAGGATCTGGTTAGCTGATAGACAGTGTGCTACTTCAGAGGAGTTGGGGAAGAATGGAGACCTATACCTAGCAAACAGGGCAGCCCTGCACAGGAAAGGGACCCCCAGTACTGCTCATGGGACTAAAGGAACCCATGGTGGGCAGCACAGATTGCCCCAACAGAATCCGCCAGTATCAGGGAAAGCCACTAGTCCAGGTACATGTCCAGGAGCTAGGGTTAAATGTTTTGAATGCAGCCCGTGGGGCCATGGGGCATACAGATATCCATAGAGGCAAGGTGGGGAACCAGAGGTGAGGGAGCCAGTAAGTGGGAAAGACAAAATGCCAACAGTGTGTTGTCTTGAGACAACAGGGGTATGGAACTACCATCCTACAGATGTCCTGAGAAGGAAGGATTTGGATGAGGCAGTACTATGTACTTATGCAGTTACATGTAGTGAGGCTAGGAGACAAGCATGTGGGTCTTGTAGCCTGGGGGAGACCCAGACAGACTGCATACTTGCAGCCAGGACTGCTGAGGTGGTTACTTCAGGGAGTCAGCTACGCTGTAGCAGTGAGACTGAATGTGAGCCACAGCTGCTTGTGGGTAGTGATGTTCCCTTGGACAGGGTAACTGCAAAAGTAGAGGTGAGTAGTAGTACCCAGGCTGACAGTGAGGCACCACTGTCAGAGGATGCCAGACTTCCTGTGGAAGGGGTGCTGGGAAGGGTTACAAGGATAGACTTGAGACAGGCTCAGCTCTCAGACCCTATATTGCAAGGCCTGAGGCAGGTAGCTAGGGAGGCACCTGATTCTCAAGGGAAGGGGGAATCTGTATACTGGAACAAATGGTTACTGTACAGAGACTGGACCCCTGAGGGAGGGCTAGAAGGTGAGAGAGTGCAGCAGTTGGTAGTGCCTAGAGCTTACCGTCTGGCACTTCTAGCCATAGCCTTTGCAGGGCATGTGGGCATAAAACGTACAAAGAGGCATATTATGCAAAACTTCTATTAGCCTGGAATTTCTAGAGATGTAACAGGGTATTGCAGGACCTGTGAGCAGTGCCAAAAGGTAGGCAAGGCAGGAGACAAGGTGAGGGCTCATTTGATGCCTTTGCTTGTGATTGTGGAGCCATTTCAGAGGGTAGCTATGGATATTGTGGGTCCTGTGAGTACCCCAAGTTCCACAGGGAAAAAGTATATCCTAGTGATTGTAAATTATGCTACACAATACCCTGAGGCAGTGGCTTTGTCCTCCACTGAGGCTGAGAAGGTGGCAAATGCTTTGCTAGATATTTTCAACAGGGTAGGTTTTCCAAAGGAAATACTGACTGACAGAGGTGTCAATTTTATGTCAGACCTGCTGGCTTGTCTGTGGAAGTCCTGTGGGGTGAGGCACATGAAGACCAACCCCTACCATCCCCAGACTAATGGTCTTGTTGAGAGGTTAAGCTCTACAATCAAGTCCATGCTACGGGCATTTGCAGATCAGTTTAAGAGGGAGTGGGACAAATATTTGCCCCATCTGTTGTTTGCTTACAGAGAGGTTCCCCAAGAATCCACAGGGTTTTCACCCTTTCAGTTGCTGTATGGGCATAGGGTGAGGGGACCTCTAGATTTAATTTGAGATGAGTGGGAAGGTGAGTGTGAGTCTCACAAAGAGTCTGTTGTGGCATATGTCCTGAACCTCAGGACAAGGCTCAGGGAACACATGGGCCTGGCCCAGGAGAACCTGGCAGAAGCCCAACAACAGAAAAAGGTGTGGTATGACAGGAATGCTCGAGCTAGAGAGTATGCTGTAGGGCAGCAGGTGATGGTTCTCATTCCTGTCAGACACAACAAGTTGCAAGCAGCTTGGGAGGGACCCTACAAGGTGGTAAGAAAGGTAAGTGATGTTAACTACTTGGTGGAAGTGCTAGGCAGACGGCAGGGGCACAAATTGTACCATGTTAACATGATGAAACCTTACCATGATAGGGAGGCCATTGTGCTGAGCATTTGCAATGGATTGCAGGAGGAGTCTGAAGGAGATCTGGGGACTGATCTCCTCAGTGAGGCTCGGGCTGACACCTCGGTGGAAGGGGTAGCAATGTCCCAGCAGCTGTCTCCTACTCAGGTTCGAGAAATCCGAGCAATGTTGCAGGTGTTTGGGGGCATGTTCACTGGGAAACCAGGGAGCACCCACCTAGTGCGGCACCAGGTGGATACAGGACCCCAAAGACCTATCAGGCAAGGCCGCTTATAGGGTGCCTGAGAGAGTCAAACAGACTCTGAGGGAGGAGGTACAGGAGATGTTGGAACTAGGGGTGATTCAAGAGTCCAACAGTCCCTGGGCCTCACCAGTAGTACTGGTGCCAAAGAAGGATGGCAGCACCAGTTTCTGTGTGGATTACAGGAAATTAAGTAGTCACACAGAGTCCAGATGCTTACCCCATGCCTAGGACAGATGAGGCCCTAGAGCAGCTGGGTGGGGATAAGTATCTTACAACCATTGATCTTACCAAGGGTTACTGGCAGGTCCCCTTGACTCCCAGTGCTAGAAAGAAGTCAGCCTTTGTGACTCCTTTTGGCTTGTATGAGTTTACAAAGATGCCCTTTGGGATGAAGAATGCCCCAGCGACTTTCCAGAGGCTGGTAGATCATATCTTAGCAGGAGGGTTTGCCCTTGCTAACATGGATGATATTGATATCTTCAGCCATTCCTGGCAAGAGCGCCTTCAGTATGTCAGGGAGGTGCTGGGCAGACTACAGAGGGCAGGGTTGACCATTAAGCCGAGCAAATGTCAGGTGGGTATGGCAGAGGTCTCCTACCTAGGACATAGAGTGGGGAGTGGTAAGATAAGGCCAGAACCTGCCAAAGTGGAAGCTATTCAGGCATGGCCTTCACCTGTTACCAAAAAGCAGGGGAGGGCATTTTTGGGGACAGCAGGGTGCTACAGAAAGTTCATTCCCAATTATAGTACCATAGCTGCTCCCCTTACAGACCTGACAAGGAAGAACAGGCAAGATAAGGTAGTGTGGACCCCAGCATGTTAGCAGGCATTTCAGAAGCTTAAGGAAGCGTTGGGAGGACCCCCTGTGTTAGCCAGTCCAGACTATAGCAAAGAATTTGTTGTGCAGGTGGATGCTTCAAACTATGGGGTGGGGGCTGTACTTAGCCAGATTTATTCAGAGGGAGAAGAGCACCCAGTGGTTTATCTCAGTCATAGGCTCCAACCCAGGGAGGAATGCTATGCAGCGGTAGAAAAGGAATGTCTAGCCATAGTGTGGTCACTACAAAAACTTCAGCCTTTTCTGTATCAAAGAAAATTTACTGTGCTGACAGATCGCAACCCTCCAACATGGTTAAACAGAGCCAGTCAGCAAAATGCCAAGTTGCTAAGATGAAGTCTGGGTTTGCAAGCATATAATATGTCAGTGCAGCACCACAGTGGGAGTAGCAAAGCCAGTGCAGATGGGCTCTCAAGACAGGGAATGGGGTGAGGTACACCCAGATAGACCTGACATTCTTAACTGACGTTTCTCAAGGGGCACTTGAAAAACTTGCTCGAGTTCCCCGGGGGGGGGGGGGGATGTGACGACAGGGGAGAGATGGGCAAAGGCTGCCAGCCTAGTCAAATAGAATTTGATACATAAGTCTATCAACTGTATAAATAAATGTAAAATACAGGCTTGTGTTTTTAAATGTAAGAAAACACTGTAAAATGTGAACTTCAAGATTGTTGCAACATTGCCATCTGCTGTAAGGAAAACCAAGCCAAGTATTTCAAATGTGTCTTTTTAAGTTCAAAAGATCTTATGAATCTCTGTAATGTTTTACAATTCATCTCCAGTGCGGCTGGATGAAGGTTTCATGCCCATTGTTTTAAGGCTAAAGTTTATGACTAGAATTTAGATGTGGAAGGTGCTTTATTGCTCTAGTTTCTGTTAGAATATACATGTGAAATGCCTTGCATTGTTGTAAGTTCTGAGGAGGTGTTAGATTGCTAAATAATGCCGTTTGTGGCCTGAGAACTCAGACCAGGTATTAAGATGATGCAATATGAATACTGGGAAAACCTAAGTGTCAAAAATTATATAATTTAGGAGGGCCTTAGAGACATGTTTGTTAGTAATGTTTAAATACTATTTCTCACAAGAGACTGCAAGCATTTTGATCTGGTTATCCAACTGGCCAGCACTCAGCCTTATGGTAAGTTTTAGCACTGTGATTTCTTGTAGGAATAAAGCTAGTAAAGATTAATTAGGTATTTTTCTTTGAAATCAGACCTGTCCTACTGTAATTATTTTAAGCTTGTCTGTGATCTCTGAACTCTTAGATATCTCTGTGGTGTAGTAGTTTTGTCTTGTGTTTTAATTATTTATTATTAAATATTTTTTAAAACCTTCTACCTGTGGCTGATTTGTGTAGAGATAAGCTCTAGAGTACATTGCTTATTTATAGAGGTTATTGTAATAGGCCACTCTAAAGTAAGCCTTGACTGTTAGTCATACTACCATTGGATATTAATATTGCACAGTAATAATTGGACACCCTTTTAAGGGCCTTGTAGTAGCTGATACTATTAACTGGGTGGTGGCAGTAATTACTACCATATAGTCTGGGTAAAGGGGCACAGTTAAATAATCTGTGTCAGCCTTTCCCAGGAGTGTCTGTGAAGTTGTATAAATACATATCTCAAAGTGTGTGTGTGTGTTGTGTCAGTTACTTGGCAGGGACACGAAGCACTGGATGGACAGAGAGGGTACTGGAGGTTTTAGCTTGCCCAGTTAGGCTGAGACCTGGACCATATAGCTGTGCCTGTGGGGAGTCTTATTGGGAACCTGGTGAGCCAGAGGGCAACCAGCCCCAGACTGACTGTGATCTCTGTGTGCACTTAAGGGAAATTGTATTTTACTGTGTGTATTAGTTACCCTTTCCTCTTCTATGAGACAACCTCGCTGGTGTTAGTGGTGAGGATTGAGGCTCCTTGATTGCTGGGCCAGGGCGCGGTCATCAGAGGGATATTGTATGGAAGGTCTTTTTTGCCGAAATAGGTGCATAGGGTTTTATTAGAGGTAGGTGTGAGCACATATTTACAGGTTAGAGTTAGGGGTGGGTATGGGGACAGATTTTGTTTGGGTGTGTGTGCTACTGTTAGAGTTAGCATTAGGTAAAAAGATAAATGTAGTGCATGTGCGTGTGTGTGTGGGGGGGGATTGTATGTAGTTTGTGTCTGAGTTGTTTTCTGTAGTGATACTGTTAAAATAAAGGGTTTTTCTAAGGAAAGTTATAGGGCTAGATATTAGTACTGTGGTGTGCTAGAGGGGAGCATTATAAATTTTATCCATGAGCAACCTTCTGACCAAGCAGCACATTACTTGTAAAGTAAACCCTCTAGGTTCTACTTGTTGCTGGCAATACGCCTGCATTCCTGCAGCAGTCAAGATAGGTGTGAGCCAAGTTGCTCCACTCAAAAGTCTGGATAAACTGTCAAGTGACGTTCACTCCCATCTTCTCCTGACTGGTCCCTCCCCCCACTAGTCCAGCATGGGTCATCTGGTGCAGTCAGGGCATTATCCCTGTTAACCACAGAGGCAGGTAAGCTACTTTTTTTCCCGTGTGCTGCATTCATGTAAACTCTAAATTGTTTATAGTTTCTGATGCTATCCTTTCGGTTTGCTCTATTTCTAACCTCTTAATCAAGTATACCACCTTTTTTATTGCATATTGAAACCAATGTGATACTTACAATATTTACAAATAGCCGATAATGCCAGTGGCATTTCCTAACACAGTAATTAATATTTTTGGTTAACTTCTTACAACCCATCCTCACATTATAGGCCAAACTTTGTTCAACTATTGACTTCTCCAGCAGAGATTATCCTGTGATCAGTACTAAGTAGAAAGTTTATTTTTAATACCTTTATTGAATTATCACTTAAGATGTAGGCAAAGAAGCAAGAGATTCCATGGATCGATTCTTGGCTGGGGTGATTTCTGCGTAGAATCTGCATGTCCTCCCTGTGTTCACATGGGTTTCTTCTGGGTGCTCCAGGTTCCTCCCACATTCCAAAGACATGCAGTAGGTGTATTGGATTCTCTAAATTGGCCATAGGTGTGAGTCTGTGTGCGGGTGTGTGGCGGATGAACTACTGCATCAGGGCTAGCCACCCGGCAGTAAAAACCTTGGCTGTAGATGACTCTCACTGTTGGAAGTGACACCCTGATCCAATGTGTAAATGGGGAAAAAGGGTTGGACATAGGCAAAGAAACATTTAAGTAAAAGAAAAACCATATTAATATGTTCCCAGTTACAAATATTATACATCACATATATTCTCTTGTATAATTTTCATCAATCCAACACCACATAAATTGATCAAATAAACTGAAACTACTTAAACGAACAAATAATTTCACCACTGTGTACGTAACTGAAATAAAAACAGGAGTCAGATTAGCGCTTTCATTCCTTTACTATCGGAAATTCTTCAGAAAAGAAGAAGAAGTTCCAATAGTAAAGGAATGAAAGCGCTAATCTGACCACATAAATTGATCACTTCCTGCTTTCCCCTAAACCTCACTCCTCCTCCAAATTATTATTCTGCATGTATTGTTCCACAATTTTAATTTCTTTCTATGCAATTTGCTGTTACCCTTTTCCAAAGATCCCACTTCTAGTTCTTTTGTCTGTGTTACAATATTCAGTTATTCAATTACAGTTGGTTTAGACTTTGATTTCCATTTTCTAGTAATTGCATTTTTGGCAGCCACCAGAATTAAACTTAACAAGGCTTTACTATGTTTAAGCAATTCAGATCCTGTATCCCAGCTCAAAAAAGAAAATTGATTTCCTTAGTTACACCCATTTGCTCACTTAATATTTCTGACAGAGTACTCTGTAAGGAATTTATAAAGTCTGCCAACTCATTACACTCCCAGAACATTCCCACTTACGTCTTTCTTCCCCATCATACCTCCATCATTTGCCATGTACCTGAGGAAAAATTCTTTGGAGTCTGCTCTGGGTGCAAACACTTCCAAGCAAAAATCCTAAATCATTTAGACTTTGTTGCACATTTGTGAACTATATCCATCTATCTATCTACATATATATATATATGTATATGTATATATGTATATATATATATATATATATATATATATATATATATATATATATATATATATATATATATATATACACACATATATATATATATGTGTGTGTGTGTGTGCGTGTGTGTGTCCTCTCAGTGTTTCCTTGTGAATTACTTATCCAGTCTTTCATCCCAATCATTTCTTACCTCCTCTGATTGATTCCTACAGTTACCTTGCAATATTTATGTGCCCTACTAATTATGCACTTTTTAACAGCAGCTACTATTCTAAATTCAACTTGAAACTCTGTTTAGGATTCCACTATCCCTTTCTCTTTACCTGCACTCTGATATCAATCCCTGATAGGGAAGGCAGTCTCTAGCCTGCAGTCCAAATGTCTTATTGGCCTCCTCCCATTCTGTTACATTTCTTTGTCTAGTTATTTGCTCCTAATACCTTGGTTCCTTTGCCAGTTTTCTCCAGTAAATTCCAGCCCCCATCTTGCTTATTCTCTGTACCCTTAATTGCAGTCATCCCTATATTCAAAATCTCCTTTTTCCATTCCAATGTTGCCTTAGTTCGTAGAATACTTTATGCTACTTTGTGAATAAATGTATTTTATTATTTATTTATTTCACATTTGTTAACTGGGAAATTCCAACTGGACCAGGTCCATTTACAGCGCATTCCCGGAGAGAAAAGCTCTGAAACATTGTTACAAAAAAACCCCCAAGAGAAGCAAATTTATACAGTGTTATACAAAGGTCATTTAAATAATACAACATGGAATTAGACATTTTGCCAAACAAACACTGAAAATATATAAAATAAATTGGAAAAGACATTTTCCAGGAGAAACAGTCAGGAATTCCACTTAATGTGCAGGTGTAATGATTGTGACAAAAAGAGGAGCAATCGCCCGCTATGAGAAGTAACAACTAATAGCCAGAGTTATTGGCTGGGTTTAATACTGTAGAGGGTTAACGTGCGTAGCTTGGAAGTTGGAAAAAGAAGGGGGGAGATGGGAGAGTAAAGGTCAAGTGATACAAGGACATAACCAGGTGTTTAGTAGATGTGATTTGAGGGAGGTTTTGAATTGTGGGGTGGTAGAGGCAGTGGTCAGAGAATGGGGGAGGGAATTCCAGTTTTTAGCAACGGTGTGGGAAAAGAGCTCTTTGACTGCAGTATTGTTTGCCCTGGAGATGCAGAGGAGAGATTTGTCACTATATCGGAGATGCCGATTTGCAGTGTAATGGGTAAGAAGATTGGATATAAATGTGTTTTTTTCAGGGTACTTAAGGATGTTATATGCAGTAACTAGCTGGTGGTAGTTAAGTAGTTGTGGTAACTCTAGCCATTTTAGTTCTTTTAGTGTAACACAGTAATGTGTTCTGTAACTGGAGTTTGTAGCAAGCTTGGCTATCTTATTGTAACATGATTCTAGCTTGTTTAGGTCAGTTTTACCTCCCACATTCCAAAAACATTCAGTAAGTGTATTGGATTCTCTAAACTGGCCATAGGTGTGAGTCTGTGTGCGAGTGTGTGGCGGATGAACTACTGCATCAGGGCTAGCCACCCAGCAGTAAAAACCTTGGCTGTAGATGACTGTCACTGTTGGAAGTGACACCCTGATCCAATGTGTAAATGGGGAAAAAGGGTTGGACATAGGCAAAGAAACATTTAAGTAAAAGAAAACAAACCATATTAATATGTTCCCAGTTACAAATATTATACATCACATATATTCTCTTGTATAATTTTCATCAATCCAACACCACAAAAATTGATCAAATAAACTGAAACTACTTAAACGAACAAATAATTTCACCACTGTGTACGTAGCTGAAATAAAAACAGGATTCAGATTAGCGCTTTCATTCCTTTACTATCGGAAATTCTTCAGAAAAGAAGAAGAAGAAGTTCCAGTAGTAAAGGAATGAAAGTGCTAATCTGACCACATAAATTGATCACTTCCTGCTTTCCCCTAAACCTCACTCCTCCTCCAAATTATTATTCTGCATGCATTGTTCCACGATTTTAATTTCTTTCTATGCAATTTGCTGTTACCCTTTTCCAAAGATCCCACTTCTAGTTCTTTTGTCTGTGTTACAATATTCAGTTATTCAAATACAGTTGGTTTAGACTTTGATTTCCATTTTCTAGTAATTGCATTTTTGGCAGCCACCAGAATTAAACTTAACAAGGCTTTACTATGTTTAAGCAATTCAGATCCTGTATCCCAGCTCAAAAAAGAAAATTAATTTCCTTAGTTATACCCATTTGCTCACTTAATATTTCTGACAGAATACTCTGTAAGGAATTTATAAAGTCTGCCAACTCATTACACTCCCATAACATTCCCACTTACCTCTTTCTTCCCCATCATACCTCCATCATTTGCCATGTACCTGAGGAAAAATTTTTTGGAGTCTGTTTGGAGTACAAACACTTCCAAGCAAAAATCTTAAATCTTTTAGACTTTGTTGCACATTTGTAAACTATATCTACGTATATATATATATATATATATATATATATATATATATATATGTGTGTGTGTGTGTGTGTGTGTGTGTCCTCTCATTGTTTCCTTGTGAATTACTTATCCAGTCTTTCATCCCAATCTTTTCTTACCTCCTCTGATTGATTCCTACAGTTACCTTGCAATATTTATGTGCCCTACTAATTATGCACTTTTTAACAGCAGCTACTATTCTAAATTCAACTTGCAACTCTGTTTAGGATTCCACTATCCCTTTCGCTTTACCTGCACTCTGATATCAATCCCTGATAGGGAAGGCAGTCTCTAGCCTGCGGTCCAAATATCTTATTGGCCTGCTCCCATTCTGTTACATTTCCTTGTCTAGTTATTTGCTCCCAATACCTTGGTTCCCTTGCCAGTTTTCTCCAGTAAATTCCAGCCCCCATCTTGCTTATTCTCTGTACCCTTAATTGCAGTCATCCCTATATTCAAAATCTCCTTTTTCCATTCCAATGTTGCCTTAGTTCGTAGAATACTTTATGCTACTTTGTGAATAAATGTATTTTATTATTTATTTATTTCACATTTGTTAACTGGGAAATTCCAACTGGACCAGGTCCATTTACAGCGCAGTCCCGGAGAGAAAAGCTCTGAAACATTGTTACAAAAAACCCCCAAGAGAAGAAAATTTATACAGTGTTATACAAAGGTCATTTAAATAATACAACATGGAATTAGACATTTTGCCAAACAAACACTGAAAATATATAAAATAAATTGGAAAAGACATTTTCCAGGAGAAACAGTCAGGAATTCCACTTAATGTGCAGGTGTATAATGATTGTGACATAAAGAGGAGCAATCGCCCGCTATGAGAAGTAGCAACTAATAGCCAGAGTTATTGGCTGGGTTTAATACTGTAGAGGGTTAACGTGCGTAGCTTGGAAGTTGGAAAAAGAAGGGGGGAGATGGGAGAGTAAAGGTCAAGTGATACAAGGACATAACCAGGTGTTTAGTAGATGTGATTTGAGGGAGGTTTTGAATTGTGGGGTGGTAGAAGCAGTGGTCAGAGAATGGGGGAGGGAATTCCAGTTTTTAGCAACGGTGTGGGAAAAGAGCTCTTTGACTGCAGTATTGTTTGCCCTGGAGATGCAGAGGAGAGATTTGTCACTAGATAGGAGATGCCAATTTGCAGTGTAATGGGTAAGAAGATTGGATATAAATGTGTTTTTTTCAGGGTACTTAAGGATGTTATATGCAGTAACTAGCTGGTGGTAGTTAAGTAGTTGTGGTAACTCTAGCCATTTTAGTTCTTTTAGTGTAACACAGTAATGTGTTCTGTAACTGGAGTTTGTAGCAATCTTGGTTGTCTTATTGTAACAGGATTCTAGCTTGTTTAGTTCAGTTTTTCTGATATGGGTGAAAATAGGTGCTGCGTACAGTAGTGTGGACAGAAGGTGACTCTGGGCAAGGGTGATTCTTGCTTAGTGTTAGAGAAAGTTTTTGTGCCTATATAGTGCGCCCATTTTTTTGTGAACCAGTTTGATGGTTTGTGAGATGTGGATATCAAAGTGAAGATTGTTGTCAATTTCAATACCAAGAAGTTTGGTGTGGTCAGAAGGGGAGGTGGTAATGCCGTTTTTAGAGGTGATGGAAAAGGAGAGGAGAGCTTTTGATTTGTTAGGGGAAAATAGTAGTTTTGTCTTATTGGGGTTTAGGGTTAGTTGGATACCTGAGATCCATTTTTCTACAGAGATAAATGTTTCCTGGGTAAGTTGCTGTAGAATGGTGGGAGATGAGGCAGTGCAGACCAGGGTTGAATATGGTAGTTGGAAGTTGGGGGGATAGTGCTTCTTGCCATTGGACAGATTGTTGCCTGTCAGATAGGTAGCTTCTGAACCCGGCTGTGGTAGATGGGATGAAAGATAGTGAGGCTAGAGAATCTAGCAGAATAGAGTGAGAGACCATGTCAAATGCCTTTGAGAGGTCCAAGAAAACGGCTGATGTATATTTGTTGCCGTTCCTGTGAAGGTTAACTAGATTAGTAAATGAAAGAAGAGCAGTGGTTGTGCTGTGATGAGGGCGGAAGCCATGTTATGTGGTAGAGAGGAGCTGATGTGTGTTCAGGAATTTCATGAATTGAAAATGGATGCATTTCTGTAGAATTTTAGATAGGGGCATAAGATGCCAATTGGTCGGTAGTTTGAGAAGTCATAGGAGTTACCCCCTTCATGAAGAGGAATAATATAAGATATTTTCCAGAGTTTGAGAATATAGGATTCCTGTATGGAGCGGTTGATTAGGATGGAGAAGGGGTAAGATAGAGTCAGAGGCCATTTTTTATGAAGGTAGCAGGTACGTTATCGGCTACAAGGGAGGTGGGTTTAAGTTTTAGAAGGAGTTTCTTAATTGTAGAGGTGGGGACAGGTGGTAGAGTAAAGGAGGGAGTCTTTTCTGGTTGATTGGTTTGGGTATGTGGTGGACTATAAAATGTTCTGAAAGTTTTCACAGTAGTAATTTATTTTTACCTTTGCCTTAATATATTGCTAAGTATATATTTAACTATCTACTTGGATCATAGCTTTCAACTTTTTAATGCTAGAATCAGTGGCAAAGGCACAAAATTAGGGACATATTTTAAGCCCTTAACAACAGACAAAGTTGCTAGAGTAACAGGTTTTGCATTAACATGCACTTTCTGAAGGATATGAAGTTTGAAACTGAAGTGTCTGCTATTATTTAGTGACTGCAATCCTCTGTGAGTTGCTAGAAAACTACATAGTTTACAAAGCACACAACAAAAATATGAGGCAAAGTTATGGACATTTGAGAGATATGGTTTAACTGTATATCGAACATGTTTACTATGTTTTATTTTAGTTGTGCTATATTGAGTGGCTTGTAATAATATCTTAACCTTCTGTTTGCCTTATTTTAATCAGAGCATAACACCGCAAATGCTCTTTGCATACAAAAGACTGTATTTTGCTAACATTTTCTTTCTTTTCGTTGTTTTTATTTTATGCCTTTGATCAGTGGTATCTGTTTATCACTGAATACTTTAAAACATTTTATTCTGAGTGCAGCAAATTGTGTACATCATAAAAAGTAGTTAAAACGGATGCTAGAGATCTTTCATATACTCAGTTTACTTGTACTTGGATTATTTTTTGAGACTTGTCTTTCAGGACTTCTTGTTTACCCCACATTGAGACCAAATAATTCACAAATCCTGATGAGTTCTTCAAGATTAAGTTAGGTTAGTTTTAACAACATGGGTGACAGAAAGAGAAATACATTATTAAATTGTTACAGTTGTTGTTGTTACAGTAATGCTAGATAAAGACTCGTTGGATTATTAAACTGTCAGATACACCGTCACACAAGATTTTGCCTGACTGTCATGTGGTGCACTATGTTCTCCTGATACTGTGCTCCTAGTCATGTATGCCTCTATGGCTCAAATCTGACCACCTCTCACTGACAAGTACATATATAATGTTAAAAAATTGCCCATGAAGTACCAGTGACCAAAGCAGGTAACCCAGCAAACTACAGACTTGTATTTCCTCCAGTTTCAGTAATCTTTGAATCATGCATCTGGAGCTTTTCTCCCTGGGCCTCTGCTAAAAATTGGCTTCGTTCCAAGTCGGACTTTCCCGGTTGACAAATGTTAGATAAAAATAAATAAATAATGTACTGGTGCGCAGGTTAACAACTTAAAAAAAAATGGAAGGCTAATGTCGAGCACTATGTGGATTTAGAGACTGAGATGATGTTACCATCACTCTGTTTTCTCCATTACTTTCTCCATCTACTGCCTACCGTTTGCCATAGGATGGACTTGGATTAGCAGCCCAGAGCCCTCTTTTTGGAGCTTTGCAAAATCTGGATCCATGCACTGTTATGCACTGTTACTCAAGGTGCAAAAATATTGGGACAAATTGACAGCATCCTTGTGAGGACCTTGCTAATCAGTATTAAAGTTTCCCTCGACTGTAAAGGCTGGTGCAGCACGTTTTGTGCTTTCGGACATTTATTATTATTCTTGTTCATTTTTTTCTTCATTTTGGTCTTGCTGAAAAAAGACTGAAGTTTGTTTTTTATAAAATTTCTGCTAACCATAGACCTGTCCCTTGACTGTCAGTAGTTCAGCAAAAGCAAACTGCAAACATTGACAAAACCAAGGTAGTGACATTGCAAACATTGACAAAACCAAGGTAGTGACATTTAGTATTGGTTTAGAATAACCCAGGCTGATGTAAATGGTAAGATAACCTGTAGTCCTGCTTTCCCTCTTGATAGTGTACCTACCTACAACTAGCGTTGTGTAGTCCTAGACCTTGCCCTCTTCTTTGAATTCCACATCAGCATTCTCAACAGCAGAGAAAAAATTCCAGTCAAATCCTACTAACACTTGGCAGGTTGCTTTCTTCTGAAGTTTGGTGCAAGTCTTACCAAACAGGTGCCCTTGCCCCCAGCTGAAGTATGACCAGGCCACTAACTACCCTCAAAGCATATACACTGAGTGCTCTGCACACCCCAAAGAGCCATACCATTGTGTCCATACATCTGTTGCCCAGAAGTGGTTCTCACTACTTTAGTCTCAGAAGATCAGACTGTACTTCACATTCTCTAGCTGGGTATCTTCCTAGTTTGGTGTTTAAACTATATTTCCTGCGGAGCTTCACTGGCTTGCAGCCTGTTTGCTGCAGCATTGAATCATACCATACCCTCTATCCACTGACTTCCTAAAAACAATCTTGTAGCACACTTGTACTGTATAGCTTCTGGCTAGGATATTTTTGATTCTAGACCTCAAGCTTTGGAATGCATTTTTTATCAGCACTACAGAACAGCAGACACCTGCAAATATTTTGTCAGTCTGTAGTTCCACTTCATATCTCTAGTCATCTGATGATGTGGCTACCATAGAACAAGATCCTATCTGAATACTACTGTCTGGATGTTCTTCGTGTTTCACTGTTGCAGTCATCACCTGTGGGTTATCCCTGCTGTGGTAGCCCCCGGCCAGCCTGAATACCAGAATCAATGTTTTTGTGTGCCAGCTGCTGTCGCCTGTAGTCTGATGTCAGGTCGTCCGTACTGTAAAGCAAGGCAGCCAACGTCATTACATCAGTCTTTCTTGCCATGGAGCCCGTAGCAGAAGCAGTTTGCACGAGTGCCGGTCGGTCGCTACCAGAAGTCGAATTTCAGCAGAAAATGTCTAAAGCTAAGTACCCCATTGGGGACCCTTTTTTCTTGCTCTAACCGATGTCCGAAAAAGTTAACAATTGTCTTGTCTGTGGAAAGCAGATCCCACACCGAGACTTTCATTCTTACTGCATCACTTGTTTAGGCCCAGACCACAATGTCCCTCGTTGCCAGTTCTGTGCCCTCTTTAATGAGAGAACCATTCGCTGTAGAGCTCTTTTTGTAGACAATTATTTTCGTATTCCATCTTCGAATTCTGATATGGCATCCATAGCCAACAATCAGTCGACATTCTGAAAAAACATAAAGATAGAGACAGGCCACACAAGGCTAAGCCTTCTGACAATGCTACCACTAAGCTAGTCGTCAGTTCTCCGGAATTCAGCGAGGCTGTTTCACAGCCCCTAATGCCCGACTTGCTTTCTACGCAGGCCTCTGCCGAGACCCTTTCAGAGTCTGATATGCTGCAGAAATCCACTTCGTCTTCCGACCCTTTGGCTGTCTGTGCCTCGGTTGAGTCCAGATCTGCAATGCAGGCATCGGCTTCCGAGGAGGCCTTTTGCACTACCGATTCTAGACAAAAACTGACGTCTTCTCTTCCGACTACCTTCCGACTACTGTTTCTCAGAGACTGACGGATTATCTCAGGTCTCGAAGCCAGGCCACTCCTAGGAAATCTGCTTCTAGCCTCCATCTTGCTACTGCTCCCCTACCCCGAGCTCAAATGCTTAAAATGGCGGAGGATCTCATCTCCCTTATCTGAGGTACTCAGACCCCCACTCCAAAAAGAAAAAGGCATCCTTCTCCAGAAACTGTGACAGACCAAGAGTCTGAGGAATCTGATTATTCTGCTTTTGAAGAGGAACTAAATCCCTTAACTGTTTATGGGGATTCAGATGCAGTGGAATCCATCCCCTCTGCCTCCCCTCCAGAGGACCTCTCCTTTGGGGAAACCCTTGACTCCCTCAGGGAACATTTTCAGTGGGAATCTCAGGACTTCCCACAGTCAAAGAAATGACTTAGAGAGTTCTGGACCTGCCCCAGCACAGACCCCTGGCCATCCCACCTATTCTGGAAGTGGTGGATGATGTTTTCCATGAATTCAGCTTAGCCCCTGATGCCCTGCCTCCTGCTCCATCTAAACCTGACAGGTACTACAGAGTACCGGATTCTCACAAATACCTGTACAGGAACCCTGCAGCAGACCCTGCAGTCATTACACAGGGACCCAAAGGAACTAAGACTAGTTCTGCCAAGAATCCTCTTTCTTCTGACAAAGACTCCAGAGCTCTGGAAAGATGGGGTAAGAAAGTATACACCTCTGCAACCTTAGCTGTCAGAGCACTCAATTGTCAGTTCCATATGTTAAAATATCAACAACAGACATTGGAACAATTAAAACAGAAGATTGCTACCTCTCCTGATGGTGCCAACTCAAAAGAGCTAGCAGAATTACTACACTCTGCTTGTCAAGTGGCCAAGCACTCATTACAGTGTGGGTATGATGCCCTAGAAGCCTCTAGCAGGGCAGCAGTGACAGAATCTGTTGTTAGAAGACATGCATGGCTGAAGAAACAACCTCTCCCTGATCATGTCAAGTTTATACTTATTGATGCACCCCTAGATAAGGAACGCCTGTTTGGGGAAAAAACAGAAGAGGTGCTTAAAAAGATGGAATACAAAGCAAAATCTATGCAAACAGTAAAAGATTTCTTTCAAGTTCAACCACCCAGATTCAGCAGGAACTTCCCCTCTAAGCACTGGGCCTTCCCTGCACCCAGCAGACAGGGCGAAGGTAAGCCCCGCAGGAACAGGACATCCAGGCCCCTATCCCAGGGCCAGCAAAGAAGCAAACAATGGACCACTTCCGCCTCTAAGGCAGGGAGTTATAAGCCAAGCTTCTATGGCAAGCACTCACAATGACTCTCCCTCCCCCCTCTGCCCTCCTTTCACTCATCAAAAACTAGGAGGAAGGCTCACCCTCTTCAAGGACAGTTGGGTCTCTATAACCAAGGACCAACGAGTATTAAAAATAATTTCTCAGGGATACAGATTCTCCTTCAGCGAACTCCCTTTTTCAAGAGGGTACCCATACCTCCCCTCAAACCAGTTGGCAGAGGCATTAAAACAGGGCAAAACACTAATATCCCAGGAGGCAGTAGAACCTGTCCCTCCTGATCAAACAAGAAAAGGTTTTTACTCCAGACTATTCCTTGTTCCCAGAAAAGAGGGCACTTGGTGCCCCATCCTGGATCTATCCAAACTGTACAACTCCTCGTTGGTCCCCAGATTCAAAATGCTAACCTTGCTGCCGCTCCTGCTCCTGCTTACACAAAATGCCTGGCTTGTGAAACTAGATCTAAAAGATGCCTACCTCCACATCCCCATCAGGGAATCATGCAGAAAATTCCTGCACTTCAGAGCAGGCAATCAACACTTTCAGTTCTCTGCACTGCCCTTTGGCTTATCTACTGCTCCCAGAGTATTCACCAAATGCTTGGCCCTGGCTATAGCATTTTGCAGACAGAGAGATATACAGATTTACCCTTACCTGGACGACTGCCTCATTCAGGCGGACAGCAAAGAAAAGTTGCTCCAGAACCTTCTTTATGTCAAATTACTCCTAACTTCCCTAGGGTTCACCATCAACGAGGAAAAATCAAAGCAAAATCCCACCAGGAAAACTGTTTTTCTGGGAGCTATGCTAGACACAGCAACCCTAATGGCCTTCCTATCCCCAGAAAAGCTGAGCTTCCTGCCTCTCTACTGCACCTAGCTGGCTTCCAGAAGTCACCTCACTGTGAGAAAGTTCCCTGCAAGCCCTGGGATACATGGCATCTTGCATCCTTCTCATCCCTCTCGCCAGGCTTCACATGAGAAAACTTCAGTGGTACTTAAAGAACCTTTCGTGTCAGCACTCTCAGTCCCTAGAGATCACGCTCCCACTGATCCTTTGCATAAGGGATGGATTTTTCTGTTGGGCAGAAGCCTATGCCATAAACATGGGTCTTCCCTTCATCCTCCGCACTTCCGGCAAGACCATCACCACCGATGCCTCAGACATAGCTTGGGGCGCTCACCTAGCAGGCAGGTGTACCCGAGGCCTTTGGAATGCCCAGCAACGTCACTTGCACATCAACCAGAAAGAAATGATGGCAGTGCAAAAGGCTCTTACTTCCTTCGAACCCCATCTCAGGCCAGGAGTCCTCCTTATAAAAACAGACAACACCACAGTAATGTGGTACATCAACAAGCAGGGGGGCATCCAGTCTTACCCCCTGTGCAGGTTAACCCTGAGCCTCTGGGTTACAGCCACCTCCATGGGGGTTACACCTAATTTCCCAATACTTACCAGGGATCAACAACACACTGGCAGAGCACCTAAGCAGAAACCTACTGGACCCCCACGAATGGCAGCTCCACAGAGAAATCTTTCTGCAAATCACCCAGGAGTAGGGGACCCCAGAAGTGGACCTCTTTGCCTCGCACCTCAACCACCAGCTGCACAAGTTTTGTACCAGGGAGTATCACCTCCTAGCATGGAAGGTGGATGCCTGGAACTCCCTCTTTGTGTACGCATACCCTCCTCTGCCCCTTATTCCCAAGGTTCTGATCAATATAAGAGAAGAGAGACTAAAGGCCATCTTCATTGCTCCAGATTGACCCAGACAGCATTGATACCCCTTACTACTCAGTCTGACCTTACAGCCCTCAAAGCTGCTTCCCCTGAGGTCAGACCTCTTGACCCAGGAGAGGGGGAAGCTACTGCACCCAGACCTACAGACTCTCAAACTTTCAGCATGGCGTATACACTAAAAACTAACAAGGAGTCCCTGTTAAGCAAATGGGTCCTGGACATCATCACAGAGGCCAGAAGGCCCAGCACAAGAAAATCATATGCAGGAAAATGGAAAAGATTCTGCTCCTGGAAACAATCAAAAGGGAGCAGTACCTCCCAACCTTCTATCCCTCTCATCCTGGATTACTTATCAGAGTTGCTCAATAGTGGCCTCTCCTTCTCCTCTATTAAAATCCAAGCCTCGGCCATCTCTGCCCATTATGATTCAGACCCACCCCTCTTCTCTCATTCTTTGATTAAGCAATTCCTCAGAGGGGCTTCTAATATCAGGCCTCCCAGAAGGCCTCCAACACCACCCTGGGACCTGAATTATGTGTTAGAGAAACTAACCTTACCTCCTTTCGAACCTGCCAATTCAACAGAATTAAAATACCTCTCTTGGAAGACTGCCTTCGTACTAGCTATCACCTCAGCCAGAAGGGTTTCAGAACTTCAAGCCCTCATGGCTGTCAAGCCCTTCATAATTTTCCATGCAGACAGAGTTTCCCTGAGGACTAACCCCTCCTTTATGCCCAAGATGGTATCTGAGGTGACTCTTAATCAGGCCATACACCTTCCCACCTTCTTTCCCAACCTTCAAAACAAGGGGGAAGAATTCTACACTCACTAGATGTGCACAGACAACTCAGATACTATCTAGACCGTACTAAGCCATTGAGAAAAGCAGACCAGCTTCTTGTACGCTTTGCCCCAGGGGTAGAGGGGAAGCCCATCTCCAAACAAACCATTTCTAAATGGATTTCACACTGTATCCTTTTTTGCTACAGACTACATGGGAAACCCATCCCTAAGTCTATCTGTACACACTCCACTAGGGCAACCTCCACTTCCGCTGCCTTCCTCAGAGGAGTACTTACCAGGGACATCTTGGAAGCGGCACCTGGACCTCTGTCCATACCTTTACAAACCATTACCACCTACCTCTCTTTTCTAAGTCTAGGGCAGGGTTTGCCTCTGCAATTCTGCAGGGCATCTTGACCTGTACCTAGGACTCAACCTATCCTTCCACCCTTTTCCTCAGCTTTGGGAATCCTCCCACAGGTGATGACGGCAACAGTGCAACACGAAGAACACAGTACAGACGTTCTTCGTGTTTCACTGTTGCAGTCATCACACTTGGGATTACCCTGCCAGGGGTATTTCTCACGTCGGTTGCTGTCGCTTCAGGACTGACGTCAGGTCATCAGGGGTATAAAAACAGGCAGCTGACTCCATTACATCAGTCTTTCTTGCCGAGGAGCCCAAAGCAGAAGCAGTTCGCACGAGTGCCAGTTGGCCACTACCTGGGTTTTCTGTTCCGAAATTGAATCATCCTCCAACCCCAAAAGGGTTTCCAGACCTTCCTCCAAACCAGTGGACAGAGGCGCAAAATCAAGTTCCGTTCCTGCTCTCCATTAGGGCAATTCAGCCCGTTCCTGCAGAACCGATAGGCCAAGGTTTTTATTCTAGACTTTTCCTGGTACCCAGAAAAGAGGGCACTTGGTGCCCAATTTTAGATTTATCCATTCTAAACACCATCCTGGTGGTACCAACATTCAAAATGCTCACCATACAGCAACGTCTCCCTATGCTGTGCAAAGATGCCTGGTTAGCCACCCTAGACCTAAAGGAGGCCTATCTGCACAGCCCAGTCAGGGACTCCTACAGGAAGTATCTACATTTCAGGGCAGGATCTATGCATTATTAGTTCTCTGCACTTCCCTTTGGCTTTATCCACTGCTCCCAGCGTTTTCACAAAATGCCTGTCTCCAGCCATTGCCTATTGCAGACAGAGAAATATTCAAATTTACCCTTACTTGGATGATTGCCTGATTCAGGCAGACAGTCAGGAAAAGCTGTTGCAGCAACTGACATTTGTAAAGGACCCTCTAACCTCCCTGGGGTACACTGTCAACAAAAAGAAGTTCAAACTGGTCCCCAATCAAAAAATTGTATTCCTGGGAGCAAGCTTGGACACAGCAACCCAGATGGCATTCCTTACTCCAGAAAAACCATCCTATGTGACAGGCTACTTCGATCAAATGGCCACCAGAACCCAGCTATCCACAAGGAAAATCCTACAGGGTGTAGGGTTCATGGCCTCCTGCATTCTACTAATTCCATATACCAGACTGCATATGAGGAAACTTCAGTGGTACTTAAAAAGTCTTTGGTGCCAACATTCTCAGGACCTGGAAACTACCATACCTGTAATACCTTGTCTAAGGAAAGAGTTTCTTTGGTGGGCAGCAGCATGCAACCATAATAAGGGACTTCCCTTTACATAACCCCACACCACCCAGGCCCTAACCACAGACTCATCAGACTATGCCTGGGGTGCACATCTGGACGCCGGGTGCATTCAGGGCCACTGGAGCCCAAACCAAATTAATCTGCACATCAACCAAAAAGAGATGCTAGCTGTTCAGCACGCTCTGACAGCTTTCAGATCTCTACTGTCACCGGGCCCACTACTAATCAAAACAGACAACACCACAGTGATGTGGTACATCAACAAGCAGGGGGGAACCCACTCTTACCCACTCTGCAGGCTAGCCATGACCCTGTGGAACACAGCCTCAGCCATGCAAATTCACCTGCTAGCTCAATTCCTGCCAGGCAACCAAAACTCGCTGGCTGACCACTTAAGCAGAAATCTCCTAGACCCACATGAGTGGCAATTAAACCTTGTGACCCAGAAATGGGGTACCTCGCAGGTGGACCTATTTGCCTCCCCCTACAATCACCATCTCAGCAAATTCTGCACCAGGGTACCTCACAGCAAGGCCTGGAAAGTGGATGCCCTATCCTTCCAGTGGGCAAACCACTCAATCTATGCATTTCCCCCTCTGCCTCTTCTTACAAGAGTATTACTCAAGCTAAGGCAGGAAAGACCAAGGGCAATCCTGATTGCCCCAGACTGGCCACGGCAACACTGGTACCCACTCTGTGTAGTCTGTCTCCACTGCCACCATGGCACCTACCCCAATCTTGCAGCCTGGCTTATTCTTTGAATTCTCCTCCATTGGCCAGCCTAAGCAAGCAGGTACTGGATGTCATACATGAAGCCAGATGCCCCAGTACTAGGAAATCCTCTGCTGATAAGTGGAAAAGGTATTGTTCCTGGATTTACTCTAAAGGAGTGGATACAGCACAGCCCTCTTTACCTCTCATTTTGGATTACCTAGCAGACCTACTCCACACAGGCCTGTCCTTCTCCTTCATCAAACAGTTCCTGAGAGGGGCTAACAACTTAAAGCCACCAAGAGGAGCCCCACCCCTGCTTGGGACCTTAACTTTGTGCTGGAAAAAACTCACATTACCCCCTACCCCTTTGAGTCTGCAGCGTCAGCAGAGTTACAATTCCTCTCCTGGAAAACAGCCTTGCTTCTGGCCATCACTTCAGCTAGAAGAGTGTCTGAGCTACAAGCACTTATGGCTGTGGAACCCTTCATTATTTTTCATGCTGACAGGGTCTCCCTCAGGACTAACTCAACTTTTATGCCTAAAGTGGTGTCCAGTGTGGCTATCAACCAATCTATCCATTTGCCCACCTTTTTCCCTAATCCTCAAAATAAGGGGGAACAGATCCTACACTCTTTAGATATGCACAGACAGCTCAGATTCTACCTTGATAGGACTACGCCGTTCAGGAAATCTGACCAGTTACTAGTCAGCTTTGCACCAGGGGCAGAGGGCAAAGACATATCTAAACAAACCATCTCCAAATGGCTAGCACACTGTATCCATTTCTGTTAAAAAACACCGTGGAAAACCACCCCCTCTGGGAGTCAGAACACATTGCACTAGGGCAACTTCAACCTCTACAGCCTTTCTCAGAGGAGTCCCTACCAGGGACATTCTGGAAGCTGCTACTTGGAGTTCTGTTCATACCTTCACCAAGCATTACCACCTGCCTGTCTTCTCCAAATCCAGGGCAGGCTTTGCAACAGCAGTCCTGCAGGGCATTCTAGCCAGCCCCAACACTTCTTCACTGCCTCCACCCACTTTTCAGCTTTGGGAATCAACCCAAGTGTGATGACTGCAACAGTGAAACACGAAGACCATAGTACAGTTGTGTACACTTACCATAAATGTAGATGTTCGAGAGTATTCACTGTTGCAGTCCTGGTTTCCCACCCTCCAGCCCCCTTGTCTGTCTGTCTCCCTCTCTCTCTCTCTTGGTCACTCCTTACAGGGCTAGTGGTATTTACTTTTTATTGGAGGCTCCTGACATTTGGGGTAAGAAAAACTGATGTAATGGTGTCAGCTGCCTGTTTTTATACCCCTGACGACCTGATGTTATCCCTGGAGTGACAGCAACCAACGCAGAACTACTAATCCTCTGGTTTTCGGGTCGACTGAAGGCTACCCCTGGCAGGATAACCCCAAGTGTGATGACTGCAACAGTGAATACACTCGAACATCTACATTTATGGTAAGTGTACACAACTATACTTTGTCTACACTGTTGCAGTCTTTTACACTTACCATAAATGTAGATGTTCGATTGTGTTCAGTGTTGCAGTCTTGGTTTCCCTCCCTCCATCCCTCATTTAACATCTTCCCCTAGGGGACCCAAGCTTCCCAAGGTGGCTTTTAGTCAACAGGACCACTTCTCTTTTTTCCTTTGTGCTTCTGATGGGGGTAGTGCAAGAAAAACTGATGTAATGACATTGGCTGCCTTGCTTTATAGTACTGATGACCTAACGTCAGACTGCAGGCGACAGCAGCCAGCGCACAAAACATTGACTCTGGTATTCGGGCCGGCCAAGGGCTATCACAGCAGGGATAACCCACAGGTGATGACTGCAACAGTGAATACACTCAAACATCTACATTTGTGGTAAGTGTACACAACTGTACTTTCTTACCCTGCTAACATAGTTTCATAGGTTATTATTAGGCTAACGACCCTAAGAAGCATTTTTAAGCCTAGCCACGTTTCCCAAAGGTAAGAATCAAACCCTGTACCTTATGTCTGCAAGGTAATCACCTTAGCCATTATGGCAACCCCCAACTACTTACTAATGCAAATAATCATAATACCTAATCTCAGTAATATCTAATATCACTAAACAACGGTACCTAGGCCTAACTCTTGACCCCACCCTTTCCTTTATAACACAGATTTTGTAAGTAAAGTCTTTGCTCAGTTAAAACTATGTCAGTCTCCTTTCACTCGGTGCTCGTAGGGTCATCATTACTAGAAATATTTTAATACCCAACCTTGAATATGGCCTTACTTTTCTCGTTATACATTCAGTCCACATTACTCAAAAAAAAAATGGTAATTCATTCTATTAGCAGACTCCCAGTTGCACCATTGCATTTTGCTAAAAAAAATTCCAAATGGCTTTCAGCGTCTCCATGATCTCTTTTCTTAGAAGTACTCAATTTACAAGGTGCTAAAACATGGTCACTGACCCCCTTTAAGACTGAAACTGTTACAAGACAACCCTTATGTACTCAGAAGTAACCTGGACAACAATTTCTGTCCTGTATGCTCTTTATTTAAAACTGCTGTAGGTGAGAGAGCCTTCTCTAGACTGGGACCTGTTACTTGGGACCACCTGCCTGCAGACATCAAAAATGCAGAAACCATTAAAAGCTTCTAAGAAGCACTTAAACAGCTTTTCTTTACTGAAGCTACATGCACTGTTGCCATGACAATGGTGAGTTAACTTACTGTCCCACGTCATGAATAATAGAATGCATTTAATAAACTTTTCTCAGCCTCTTATTGAGGCATCTTATATGCAGATATTTCGCATGCATATAGGAGTTTGTGTATTACATGTAAGATCGCACTGTATTTTATGCATGTCTTAGCTTGCGTTTTGTATGTTTTTTTCTTGCAGTGCACTCTGACCGGATCTTTTATTCCTACCCTGTTTGCATTCAGTCATAACATTATGTTCTGAATTTTTGTATGTAATCATTTTGTTTATAATATTGTTGATAGACCATGATATATTTTTCCTCTGAGCTTGGGTCTGTGCTAGATGTTAATTCTAGACATGAGAGCTAATATGTGATATTATCCAGGGTCTTCTGGAAATATTGATAAACCAAAGCTGTGACTTTTCATGTCTGATGTGGACATTGGTCTAGGGAATGGAATGAAAGGCAGATGTTCTATTTCTTATTGGGGGGCCAGTTTGTTTTTGAGAGGGTGCTGCAATGGATCTGGCTGCATCATAAGAAGATGGAGGGTAAGTTATGACTCATAGTGGCCTCCAGTGTGTGGGTATTTTTTTTTTTAATTACAGTGAAGTGGGGGATTGCAGGATTTGAGAGACAAACGTATTTCCCAAAAGTCATTTGAGCACTAATGGAGAATAAATATGCTGCCTTGTAGCACAAACATAGCTACATAATTTGAGCATTACTTGAAAATAAACATGCTGCCTTGTAGCATAAATTTAGCTCTATTTGTTTGAAATTTGTACTTGGTAATGTAAGCAGTTGTAGCAGTTTGTGTTTGAGTATCCACTTGATTAATCTTTATCTTTATAAAAACAGGACCGTTGTTGATTTTTATAAGCAAATATTGTATTAATGTTGGAATTCTGTGACAGCTTTACTGAAGGTTGTACTCTATTTGAAACCTGTACTTGGCAAAGTATCTGCAACAGTTTGCAGTTGGGCTTTCACTCAATTAAGATTTATCTTTTGTCAAAATAAGGCCAATACTAACTTTTGTGAGCAGATAGTTTTATTAATGCTCTAATTATTTTTAATATGCCCAGAGTAAGGAGGTGGCTGGGTTGAATAAAAGGGACTGGTGCTGTTACAATGGGATAGTGAGACAAGCAGGGTTGCTGTCTGTAAGCTTGGGCTGGGAGAGCTGGAAGGTTTTAAGTTTAATGATGGGATCGGACCTTGATCTTTTGTATATTCTTCCTGAAAAAGGTTCATTTGAAGCCACATCCCAAAATGTTTTAGATAAGAAAGTTTCTTTCATATTATAAGTTCAAGGGGTTGTCACCCTTGCCTTTCAAGTAAAAAAATGTGACAAGTAGATATAAAAGTTGACATCTGTGATGATTTAAAAGAAGAAAGTAATGACAGTGATTTGGTGGAATGCCGTGCGTTTTAGTTGAGGACGACCGTATGTAATGCACTGCTGATAACAGGAAGATTAATTCACTATGGTATGTGGTGGGACGGTATTGTACGTTGCGTTGGTTGCAGTTATATGCTATAACAACATTTTTTTAATTTTTGCATAAGTTTGGAGTGCATAACTATATATATATATATATATATATATATATATATATATATATATTTTTTTTTTTTTTAATCTGCCTTTCTTTTTAACTTGTAAATAATGATGGTGTTTAAAAAAATAAACTATTAATATCCCTGCGAAAAAATGATCAGGTCAGAAATTAAATTCATCAGTTTCTCCAAGACAAGGATGCAGTGTACCACTCTCAGTCCAAAACCAATTCATTAAATTCCTGTCAGTTCCCGTCCAGTTCCCCAGCATCCATTAAAGTACAATCTACTCGCATCTTAAAAAAAAAAACTAATTCTTGATGACAGCTGTCTAAACTCACAGGCCTTAGCCCTCCTTACTTCTTTACAAATGTAATATTTAAGACATTCAGCTCATTTCTAATTAAGCTGCCGGAATTTGCCATGCAACTGGTATTTGTATTTCCTGAAACTTTAAGCTTATATGTTGTTGTATCTCTCACACACACACACACACACACACACACACACACACACACACACACACACACACACACACACTTTTTTTTTCTGTATCTTTTTGCCCCTTTACATGCCGACCATCCAGCAATCCCTAATCATCCTCAGGCTGTCCGTTCCTATGTACTGTGTATGTACCCAATATAGTCCCGTGGGGAGGAACCATCATACAGGCACACATTATTTATTATTTTTTATTTTACATTTGTTGACAGGGCTAGTCTAACTGGATATGTGTCCATTTTCAGTAGAGGCCCGGGGAGGTAAGCTCCATGACACACAGATAAAATAATCGCAAAACATTATAAAATAACTTCAGTTGTGTATACAAGGACAAATCTGGTTAATACAGAAATAATACAGAGAGGACAGAAGTCAATACAATGTAAAATGCAGGTTCAAAATAACAAGTAGGTACATTACTTAATATAGGAAAAAAAGGAGGCATACAGGCTAATTCCATATACAAGTACAGTACAATAAAAGAGGCAGATTAATGTTCAGTAATAGTACAACTGAGTTTTTTTTTTTTGTTTAACAAATAAGTATCCAGAGGGATGGACATAATAAAATACAGAGTGAAAAAGGTAAGGTATAGGACAGGCCGAGTGTATTTGGGTAGAGTAGATAATTAGTCATGTTTAGTACAGGGGCATAACCAGTGTGTTTTGAGGAAAAGTTTGACATGGAGGCTTCCACAAAGCAGAGATGGATCACTTCACACATGAGACATCTTTGTGCCCTCATCAGCAGCTTGGCAACTGAGGGCATTTTGATGGTCCTAATTCTACCCTTGAAGATATCACAAATGCTCCCATCACTGTGGGGGCTATGTATGCTCCTCGGTCTGTGAATTTGCTCTCCCTGACATAATTATACAACAGCCACTACCTCTGTGTATGGTGACTGTAGCCTGTATCCATCTCTGCAGTGTCTCTCTGCTTTGTGGAGGCCTCCACCTGAACAGGTGCAGTAGCCACACCCAACAGGAAACCGTCTGTACCTACCCCCATGTGGACCTATCATATAATCTTCACTCCCATTCTCCTTAACCAGCTGGTATTTAAACTTGAGTCATCTGAACTGCAGTCCGGGCTTGTATTCCCTCTGTGCTACAGAGCTGGGGCTACTTAGACACATATTTTGTCTTTCTGTGACATCAAAGGTGTGACAGTCATATGGAAGTCAGCTGTGATTTTTCCAGTGCCTAAACTGAAAAGGTCTAAAGATACAGAATACCAAAAATCTCTATCCCAAACATCTCTATCTTTATTTCCAGTATTTCCAAAGGCTCTTGTCATTCAGAAGCTTCTAGCCTGCTTGGAAAAATATTTTAAAATACCTCCAGGAGCACCATGGATCCAAAGTGTATTTTCCTGCTAAGCTTCTTTGTCTTTCCGCTGCTCCCATTAGGGGTCACCACAGTGGATCATCTGTCTGTAAAATGATTGGCAGTGGAGGTTTTACGGTGGCAAGTTGCCAGCCCGGTGCCCAACCTTCACAGAACACACACACACTCACACCTAGGGCCAATTTGAGAAAGTCCAGTCTACCTACCGCATATCTTTGGAATGTGGGAGGAAACCAGAGCACCTGGTGAAAACCCACATGACTGCAGGGAGGACATGCAGACTCCGCACAGAAGGCAGCCCAGCCGAACTGGAGAACCTCTTGCTGAGAAGTGACAATGCTAACCACTGCAAAACCGCAGCCACCCATTTTCCTGCCAAGCAGTTATGGAAATTCCGTTTCTGTGTTTGCAAACAACATGGTGGCTGTTAATTAACTCATTGGCAGCATACTGGGTCCACACTAATCTCATGCCAAAATAACTTTGTAATGACCGCTGTTCATACTTCATCTTATTCCTAGCAAGAACTCACACAGTACTGTACAGCAAGATTTTTAATTCAATAAACCATAGCTGAACTTCCAACTCTGTGGGATTGCTTATTATTCTAGTTGTAAAAGTCATAAATAATACAATCAGGTAGGAAGGATCTGGCTTCAGTATTATAGGAATTAACCACATATTTAATTAATAGTGTCCACCTCCCTCAAAATCTTTATTAAGCAAGTAAATGATGTATCATTTTCCAGTTTGTAATTTAAAAGAAATGTCTCCCCGTAATAGTTAGCATACCTTGCAGGTTGTTGACAAGAATCATATCATGTATACTTTAATGAATTATGTTAAGAAGCAGTTGTAGCAACATGCTTACAAATAGACACAGAAAAGAAGAATCATGCAACAGTAATGTTCTACCTGTGAATCACAGAAAAACATTCACAATACCACAAAGCACTTCTAATTACACAACAGTCAATAATTTTGCATGTGTCTGCAAATTTGAAGGTCATTCATTTATTAAGTCTTACAGACTAATACGTTGTATCCTCTACCAGCACTGTGTCCTGCAATTGCAACTAACTTTGAAAAAGGATGTATGTTCAACAATACCATCCCCATATTTGGCCTTCTCTAACCAGTGATCATTAGCATCCAAGACATGGAAATTCTAGATTAATCTTGTTTCAGATATAGTCAAGATCCACCTCTTCTTACCCATCTCCAATCTTATGTCTATATTAATAGGTGGTTCATAGGTTAGTACTAGGCTAACTGCCCTCATGGACCATTTTACGCCTAGCCAATTACCCCATGTGAGAATCAAACCCTGCACCTTGCATCTGCAAGGTAAACAACTTAACCATTATGCCAACCTCCCACTAAATTCCATCCAGAGCTTTAGATAGATCTGAAAATAGCCTCACTCTATGCAAGAACACTATAATACAGACATATTTTCATTTATTTATTGTCTTAAGATGGTATTTATTCATTGCTACAAAAAAATCTCACTCTTTGGTCAGTTGCTGAGAGTAATCGTAATAATAGAAAAATACCTTCCCTTTACTTTTCACTTTTTACCTGGTGATACAACAACTTGTTTTTCCTAATATGTAGACTCAAACCAGACTAGTTTAATATACTGTCATCTCACAGATTTTTTTCTAGAATTTGATTGAGTGCGTTAGTAACCTTTCTCATTATGGAATGTTTTCACACACAAAAAAAATGTTGAGGATGCATTTTCTTAGCATGTATTCCACACATACAAAATGCCTGGGAAAATATGACATAGGTCCAAGCAGAGACGAGAAGACACAGTTATGTATATGATATGATCAGCCTGCCAAGCATTAATGTGTGCATGTAAGTTGCGGTGCCGAGTTGCCAGCCCGACGCCCAACCTTCAACGAAGGCACACCCATTCACGCTCGTACCTACCTGCATGTCTTTAACATCACTCGACCGCGGGGAGATAGGGGAAAGTACAAAATTCTTCAAAAGGGATAGCTGAGGAGTGGAATTAAATGAAAATGGAATTTAAAAATATAGTAGAAATGAGAGAGAGACATGGGAAAAAGTAATAGGAATTATTTAGCGGGATTATCAAAGGTTAATGTATTGCATATTAAGGGGAATCTTACAAAGCAAGAGGAGGAGTGATTGTTGTTTGCTAAAGGGAAAATAAGGGGGTCTTTGGATAATATAATATATATTAGTTTAGAAAGGTTGTGTTTAACTACTTGTATTTTACCTGACTGGATTTTGGCTGGATTTTATGGTCTTTTCTACCCAATTTTATTTATTTATTTTTTTAATAGCAACCCCAGAGCTCAAAAAAAAGTATTAACTGAATGACTTGGGCAACGAGAAATAGAAAGTGGGTGTTGCCAAGCTTAATGAACTTATAACTAGAAGAATAACCAGAGACCCTGTCGAGGTACTAGAGATAAGTCAAAAATTCTTTGAAAATCTTTATAGAGCAGAGAAATGGGAAAAACAAGAAGACACACAAATGGAAATCTTTGTGAAAGACTTAAATATGCCAAATTTAGAGAAAAGTGAGGCTCAAGAATTAATAGCAAAGATAAAAAAATAATAGCTAAGATGGGAGGGGATGTGGTACAAATAGTGATGTATAATCAAGCAATATGGAGGTCTCCAGAACAGATGGTATTCCTACGGAAGTTTGGAGTTCACGAGGGAAGACAGTGATAATGATCTGGAAGGTTTTGTTTAGTAGTATTTCAAGTGACGGGACAGTACCAGCATCTTGGAAAGAAGTATGTGGTGGCTATACTACCCAAAGAGAGCAAAGACCTTTTAAAGCCAACTTTCATATAGACCCATTTCAATTTTGGACCGTAATTATAAAGCATTTATATCTGAATTTGCTAAGGGAATGGCTAAGGTGTTTCCAAAACTGACAGATATAGATCAATGTGGTTTGGGGAGGCAAACAAACTTTTGACAACATTAACAGAATGGCGATGATCCTAAGAGAATCAGAGTATAAGAAAACCCTGCAGTTGTTGGTGGGTCTTGATTTAGAGAAGACCTTCAGTAGAGTGATCTGGGATTTCATGAGAAGGGCAATGGCAGCATTTGTATTTCCTGATATAATCATGGGGTTAGTTAGAAGATGTATGAAAGGTGAGAGGCAAGAGTCAAAATGGAAGGGATCCTCTCTGTTGAAGGAGGTTTAGGCCATTTAACCAAGTATCTGAAGATCCATTTGTTCGGCAAATAAATAGGAGGTCAAGGAATGTTGTCTTTCATGGATCAAAAGGCTACACAAAGCTCTCCATAGAAGAACGGTCTATACAAGACTGAGTGCATGAAGAGGGCTGACAGTCTTTCTAGATATCTGCGGTCCTTGTGACCACTGATCTTATTGTCAAGAATTTCGTAGATTTTTCAATTTGTGTGATATGTTTTGACAAATACATGGTAAGAGGGAATCTTTTGGTTTAGAAGAAATGTTTTTGAATATTAATTCAGCCAGATAGAAGGATCTCCAAACTACTATGGAGATGTGATAGTCAAACAATAAGGAGTTCTCATTAAGACTGCCAAAGTACCTTACAAGTGTGTGTGATAGGAGAGATTAGTTGCTGTGGAGCATTGTTGTGGGAATGCTTTGTTTACCAAAATGAACTATACTATATTTTTTCACATTTAGTTTCAAACGGTTGTCCTTGCACTAATTATTAATAGAGTGTATTCCCCACTGGAGCAACTATGGCTCACTGGAGGAACAACAAAAAAAACAACACACCATTTGTAGATATAATCAAACTTAGATAACTATAGGCCATGAGTATTGGTTTGAAGGTTTGAGAAATAGAAGCTTCAGAATGAACTGGTTCCCCACGTAAGCACCATCTTCAGTCATAGTCTCATGTCAGGCTTTGGGCCCACTGAATGGCACACAGCAACAGTTATCCCACTCCACAAAGAGGGAGCCACCACTGATCCTGGGAATTATCACCTTATTAGCCTGACGAGGCTGGTTTGCAAGGCCATGGAACGTATCATCATGGAGCTCATAAACAAAGACATTGATAACCTCCAAACTCTGGACCAAACCCAGGTCGGGTTTGTGAAAGGCAGATCATGCCTTTTGAACCTGATCAACTTCTTTGAGGCAGTCACCAAAGCCATAGATGAGGGTAAGGTGGTTCACACAGCCTATCTTGACCACGCCAAGGCTTTTTGACACCATCCCCCATTCTGGAATTATAGCTAAACTCACTAAACTACGTATAAATACCTACATCACAAGATGGGTTGCCAACTGGCTCACTGACAGAACACACACTGTAAAAGTTGCAGACTCCAAATCTGACTTCAAACCAGTGACAAGTGGGGTACCACAGGGTTCAGTCCTGGGACCTCTCCTGTTTGGTATCTACTTCTCTGAAGTACAGGCTAACACAGAAGGCCTCGGCTAATGAAGTTCGCAGATGACTGCAAACTAGGAGCTATAGTCGAGTCCCCAAATGATGTGGACATCCTACAGAACGGCCTCACTGAGACAGATGCCTGTTGTCAGAGGCATGGCCTCAAGCTCAATGCCAAAAAGTGCATTGTCATCCCCTTTGGTAAAAACTCTGTAACCATGAACTACCACATAAATGGCAGACTACTTAACGCTGAATATGTGATGAGACCTTGGGACTCAGGTGGACAGTAGTCTCTCCTTTGATAATCACATTGCCACAGTAGTCAGGAAATCCTTTTATGTGGCACACTTCATCACAAAAGGGTTCTCATACAGGAAAAAAGAGGTCATTATTCCCTCTATTTGGCACTCATTAGACCCATTATAGAGTACAATGCCCCTTTTGGAATGTACCCCACAAGACATCTGCAGCAGCTGGAAAGGCCACAGAAGTACCTCACAAAGAGGATTACTGGCCTCAAACAGATGCCCTACACTGACTGTCTCAAAAAACTCCAGCTTTACTCTGTAGCATATCGCCTACTCCGAGGAGATCTCTGCCTAATATATAAAGCTATGTTAAGCCCAGAGCTGTTGGACATGCTACACCTAAAGAAATCCCAATCCCTCTGAGCTACACACTCTAGGGACCTAAACCTTGTCACCACAATAAACAGGACATGCTAGAGGGATAGATTCATGTCCCAGAGACTTCCTATACTCTAGAACAAGCCATCTATGTCAAGCAAAGTTCCTTATTAGCACTCTTCAATAAAAATCTTGATGAGTGGATGGGAAATAGGAAACATACCCCAGGAATCACTTCTGTGGCTCTGCTCGACAGGGGCACAGGAAATTAACTTTCTTAGGTGGCATAAGCCAGGGAACTGGCTAGGCTTACTTAGGCCCTTGGCCTGATAGTCTAGTACCTAACTATGAACCTATGAACCTATAAGACTGAGTCCAGTACTACACTGTATTACACCACTGGAAACTTATTTGATTTCTGAAGACTCTAACCACTTGGGTCCCATCAGACAACAGGTTAACTATCCATAGCACAGCTTATAGATTTGCACTTAGATTTACATATCTGTCAATAATGTCTGAATGGGGAATAGTGCCAAAGGCATTGGCCAGGTACATGTAGCCTGTATAATCACTTTACATGGCTTTACTGAAGTTTTGAAGAAATTAGCAAGGTTAAGGAGGCATAATCTACCTCTGATGAAGCCATACTGATGGAAGTCCAGGGTTAAGAGTTTTCAAAACCCAGATTAATGAGTTCTGGAATAATACATTATGTATCTGTAAATAAGATGCTAATGAGACAAATAGGTGTGTAGTTACTAGGGCCTGTTGTATAATGGCATTGACTGGCTATTTTCCAGGCTTTGGGAATATAACAAGTGGAGAAACGTATATTAAAGAAGGTTAGTAGGGATTTCAGCTGGGCTGTATTTGGTACTGATAATCATGCAACCATGTTATCAGGGCCCATAGCTGGGCTTTTTTTTTTTTAAGACTTAGAGGACCTGTTCCACAGTAGTTGCAGGCTGGGACTGTGAAATCTGTGGTATAGGTATAACCATGAGTAGAATACAAGGTGCTGTTTCCTTTGGGTCAGAGTGGGCAGTATATGTTGGATGAGACTCCTTAACTTGTCATAGTTAAATAATGAGCTGGTGTTATTTTTGGTTTTAGTGGCTATTTTAAGTTTGTATTCAGCTTTGAACTTCTTAATGGTACTTTTAAGCTCTTTGTGAGTTTGCTTAAATGTGCTGTTAAGGTGGGTAGGATGCAACATCTGGCTAGCGTTAATTTATTTCTCTTGTTACATAATTTGTTTATATGGGCATTTCCACCTAAGGGTTTTCTGTTAAATTTCCCGTTGTATTTGGTGTAGATAGGAACTGCTTTATCAGTATAACTATTTAAATGTGAGTGGATGTCAGAGGCGTAGGTGGCACTTTTAGCAGTGGGGTCTTTTGTAGGAAGATTGCACCAGCATTTATTTAGGTCAAAAAGGGATTAAAGAAGTTTTCCCAGTGAAGACGTTCCCAAGCACAGATGTGCTTGCAAGGTAAGTACCACTGTCTTAAAAGAAATGGTCACTTGTTTATGGTTTGATTCAACAGTGGAAGATGGTAATGCACATAGAGGTGTGCAAGAAGGGGCTACATTTATGAGGAAAAGATTGAGGGTATTGTGGCCCCCTAATATGACTGTTAACTATTTGTACAAGGGAATTACAGTTTATAATGTCAAGAGAGTGCTGGGCATGCTGCCCACTGGCTGAGGAGATAAACAGTTTTATTGATGGATTGTTGAAGTTCCCCAGTATAAAGTCGGGGAGAGCATCTTTTAAGAGAAGTTTTAAGTACAGGGGTTTGCAGTCACTTGATTGTACTTTTACGTTTGGGCAGTTTGTGATTTGACTAATACATAGCAGTTTCATTATGTTTGCAGCTGCTCATATGACAAAAATAGGCATTCTCACCTCCTTCAATGGTATCAACTCTCACTCACCCACAAACTAGTAAACCATCCACTAAATGCCCCATCCCTCCAGAATCTACTCCAACCCTATCGCACCACCAGACCACTAAGATCCAGCAACAAAAATCACTTGCAGATCACTAAAGCCAATAACTCTGCTGGTGAAGCACTATTCTCTTGCACCATAGCCAAATTATGGAACTCCCTCCCACCCACAATTACCTCCGTACCATCATGCACCCACTTCAAAACTTTACTAAAAGTGCACCTAAAAACATGCTGGCTATGCCCTTGCAACTCCCACTCTAATATCACCCACCCCATCCAACCACTACCTTTCTTTCCACTCCACTAACTACCTTGATTATAGCAAGCTCAGATGCTCATAAGCCTAGTACTTGTACAGCAGGAACTTCTTATTTTAACATTTGTTAATGTCTGTTATGTGCTTCACAGATAAAGATTCTAGTTGTCTACTGATGTGCTATGTTCTTCATCTGTAAATATGTTGTAAGTAATTGCTATGTAAATTGTTAATCGCTATGTAATCCAATGTAACTACTGTCTGTTTATTTTAACTGTGGAGCTTTTCTCACCGCGCCTCCGCTGAAAATGGACCTACGTCCAGTCGGACACTCCCGGTCAACAAATATAAATAAATAAATAAATAAATAAAATATGGTCAGATATACTGTTAGACGTGTTTGTTCCTTACTAGTTGATTTGTAAGTTCGCTGGAAGACAGATTAGCTAAGCAGTATAATGAAGTAGGAGATAAGGGAAGGTTATTCCAGTACTGCAGAAGAGTGTGGGAGTGAGTAAAGTGACCAGGAATAAAAAAAGCTATAGATTTGAACTTGGGAAGGATGAAGCTTTTCCTAATAGATGCAGAAGAAGACTGTATGTGGTATGTTATCCTTGGTAGTAGTTGGGTAAGGCTATTAATAACAGAAGAGCAGCAGTTTTTCAAATCTGTAGACATTTGCTGATGCTTTATGCTAGCGAGGTGGTTAGAGTACTGTCACCCAAGCCTAAGGCCAAAAGGCTAGTGATATAAAGAAGGCCACATGTGTTAGGGTAGGTGAGGGGCCTTTGCTGCCTTCATAGGCTATGGAGACACATGATAGTGGATTTTAAACAATTGGTCTTTTTTGACAGCAAAGATGTAGAGAAAGAGAAGAGGTAGGTGTGTGTGTGAGGGGGATGAGTGGTGATGAAGAAAGGACTTTGCTAGCAGCGGAGGCTAGAGAGTAAAAAATTTGGTAGATAATCTTAGGTAAGATGAGTAGGAGCGTATGTCACCACCAAAAACTTTGTTAGCTAAGCTGGATGATGGAAAGTGGGTAGGGAGGTAGATTTTATTGCCACCAAAGTCAGGGAGTAACAGAAGATGCATTTAGAAAAATGGTGTACATACTTCCCAACCTACCAACATTGAAAATAGGAGCAAAGGCCCTTGAAACGTAGCAACGCCTGGATAAAAATTTGGACAGTTAGTTAGCTTAACAAAGTAAATAGGATAGATACTATGGTAAAGGTTAGTATAAGAGAAGCCTTTACTGACATCTTAGGCTTCCAGTTAGAAAATGTGGTTAATAGAAGTCAGAAGTGCTAAGTAGGCTATAGAATAGAGAGAAGTGCTTGCTGTTGTCAGTGGGTCTTTAAATTGAACACAAGTAGGTGGGGTTGCCAACTTTTCAGCTGCCTGAAGTTGGACATTTTTATGAAAGTTTGCAGTTTTGTGGAAATGAAGTGCCTGAGAAGGGTGGTAGGATGCACAGTGTGGGACAGACTAAGAAATGAGGACATAAGAGCAGAAGCCATAGTAGCTTCAGTTGCAGAAAATATCAAAGAGAACAGATTATGGTGGTTCGGACACGTGCAGAAAAGCAGAAGACAATCTGGTGAAGAAGATTTGTGATAGACAGGAAGAAGGTAAGAGGAGATGAGGACATCCAGCAAAGAGGTGGATGTATTGTGTAAAAGAAGATGTGCGACAGTCAGGCGTGAGTGTTGAAAAATGCAGGAGTGTGGCACTGACTAGGAAGAGCTGCTGACATTTAACACGATATCCCAACCCCGTGTAGAAAATGGGAAAAAGGGAGCTGATGATGATGATGATGATGACTTCAAAGTTTGAAGGACAAACTGTTACCAGTAACCAATGCAAAGGGCTAGAATTCACAGAGTTGTGTCTGTTTCATACTATGTTAACATGCTTAGTGTATAAAATAATTGTTTTATGCAACTATTAGTGGAATCTAAGAAAATATTTTTTGTCTTAAAATCTCAGGACACTTGCCATTTTCATATTTTTTTCCTCAGGAAGCGACAGTCCAAATAGGGTCTGTCCTATGTAAAGAGGGACAGGTGGTAACTGGTAACCCTAAAAGCAGTGAAACGGCTTCTCTGAGAGAGTAGTTAGTGAGGGCGAGGGAAAGGGTGATGAGGTAGCGGGGTTAAGGAAGAAAGCCATGACCGCAAAGGCTGGGTACTGTTTTAAGTGCAAGAAGGGATCTTTTGTTGCAACAGGTTCTAAAATTAGGTGTAGTAAAATAACAGGAGAATGGAACACTATAGAAAGGGGTTAGATACAACTTCAGGTTGTAGAGTATGTAAAATATAGTTATTGGGGATATAATTGCACTTTGGAAAGGGGTTAGACTATGATTGTAGGCATTAAGTTTCATATTTTTCTAAAGTGCAAACAGTTATTCAGAAATTTGTATTACATGTACTGCTTTTGGGCCAGTATAAGCCTGGTGCAAAATATGAGCATGAGGGGATGGAATAGAATGCAGCAGAACAGGAACAGGGCCTACATTTGACTGCCAGTAGCAAAGTGAAAGGGCATTAGGGGTGTATTAAAGATGCAGACCACAGAAGCAAAGGGATAATGCTGCCATTCTACATAGGTGTGTCAGGCCACGCTTTGAGTACTCTGTTTTATTCTGATGGTGGTACAAGGATAGGGACATCAGATTGCTGGAAAGTGTCCAAATGAAGATTTCCCTGAAGTGTATGTTGGGGTGGAGGAAGAGGAAAGGGTATAGCCACATATCTGAGAAGCTGTAGCTTTCCATAATAAATACCAGAAGAGAGAAGGGACCATAGTACAGGTGAGCAAGGTCACATTTGGGGAGATGGGAAGTAGCCACACTGAGCACAAAGGACAACAGAAAGAAGGAACAGAGGCTATAGATTATAGGTACTGGCTGCTCACCAGGTCTGCTAAGGTATGTCTTTAAGGAGATGGTTGTGGACCTATGGAATAGGCTACTGCAATGGATGAAGGTGATTTGACAGAGGCATTCAGAATGACATGGGACAGGTGGAGGAGAGGGAATAAGGGAAAGGAAAAAAGACAGAACGGAGACAGAATGTTAAATTCACTAGAAGGCAGACATGCTAAGCTAATTGTTTCCCTCTGTTGTCAGGACAATGTAATACAATGTATGCATGTAGTTGTTATACAGGTCATTTCAGGCAGCCTTATTAAGTATACTTTAGCGTTACTGCAAGTTTGAAACTGTTGGTTAGTTTCTGTATTATAATTCTTTTGCATTTACAGTTTTCCTGGGGAATATATTACTACATCTTAACTTGTCAAGTGTCCTCATAAAATAACTGTAAAGAAATTATGTATTTTTTTGTTAATTTTCATGATTTGGCTTAGCTGTCAAGCACTGAAGAAAATCTTAGTGTGCTCTTTGGGAAGAATAAGTCTCAGTGATTCCTCCTTTATCAGTGCTATACATTGTGATAGTTGCCTGTGCTGTGGTCTGTATTCCTTGCCTCAGGAAAAGAACGCAAGATTTTAGGGGAGGTTCATAAAAAAAGGATGACAGGGCTCTTATGTTATCAGGCCACCTAGGAGCACTGCTATGTTAAGTGACTTGCTCAGAGTCCCTGAGTAGACAAATGCTGGAAGGAATCAGAGAGTAAAACCCTCTGCCCTGGCTTAAGGAAGGATCTCATTAACAAGTGAGAACCTTAATCCTCTGCACTAACTGCTTTGTATTAGATTAGCTTTGAAGTCAGTGTGGTATGCTCTTTGAGGGGATATATGCACACATACCCACAGCAAGTGGACTGGAGTGAAATTAGAACCCCCTACTTATGTAGTCTTACACACTACAGTTCACAGTACTTACCACACACACACCACAGCTAAGATGCTTTCTTGTTCTTAAATTTATCTGTTTTTATCTACAGCTGTTTATGATGCCATTTCACAACACACATGAAATAACTATCCCAAACCTCCACCCCAGATGGAAAGGGAGAGTTTTGGAGAAAGCCAGTTTCATAGGCCCTAATGCAATTAAGCAAATTGTAGAAACCTCTTTATGACCAATCATAAAATGACTGATGGGGAGAGAAACAACTGAATTTACATTTGCCCAACTTAGGTAAAGATTTTAACAGAATAAGTTTGTTATTTATTTGCTTATTTATTTATTCTTTTTAACGGGTGGGTGGGGTGATATGTCCATGGTACTTTCAGTGATGACCTGAGATAATATAAGAGTAATCTAACCAAATGAAGTACAAGTTACATAATGAAAAAAAATGTAGAACACAACATACATAAATGTGCAGTAAGCATGCTAAATGCAAATATCAGAATAAGCCACAACCCAAAAGACACCTCCATTAAAAGTCTGACTGCAAGTGCTTTTCCACTAGACATGTTACCTAACTCCCCCTTCACCTGCAACACTTCCATTTGACCCTCTGTTTTCACCTACTGCTTCCCTCCCATATTTACTGCTGAAATTAATCTACATTTGTTTTTCTACAGTGTTAATAATATAGAGGATTATGGTTAGGTTGTCGATCATAACCCCTTTATTATGTGTTTGAAATCTGGATACCAAGAAATTCACCTCAAGAGAGAAACAAGGTTATGGTGATAATTCTTTAAAGTGCATGGAGCTTTATCTGCTCCATGTACTATTTGTTACAATGAAAGAAATGCTAAGTGTTTTGCCAGCTTTGAAAGCCGTAAAAGAATTAGTGGACTCTGTCAAAAAGTCGTTGTAACACACTGCTTTACATTTGCACTTACTTGTCAGGCCTTTCTACTGTCTCGATTTTCAAAGTTTGTCCAGATTATTGCTTCATATTTTGAAGTATTCATCTGTATCTTTCAAGGTTCACTCACAAGTGGAAAAGTATTTTCAAAATAGCTGGATACTGCACTCTAAAGTTCAACTCCAACTTCCTACACAGACAAAAACAAGAGATAAAATTACTTCTCTGTCTTGTTACAAGTAGGCTTGCCACCCCTCCGTTTTTTTTCCGGACTATCAGGAAATCAAACTGATTCTCCGGTAGTCCGGAAAACACTGTACAAACTCCGGTATTCTGTTTCAAAAAGGAAACAGACTATCGGAGTTTGTAAATCGGCTGATTTACTATGCTTTTTTTACAGAAAAGCATAGTAAATCAGCCAAAAGAAGGCGGCGGGAACGAAAAAAGAGGGCGTTCCCGTTGAGTGATGCTGTCGTGACATCACAAAATACGAGGTATGTTGGCGGGAGAGGGGGTTGGGGTGGGCGGGGTTACTGGTGACACGAGGGGCGTGGCTTTGCTCCGGTTTTAGCCGTGAAGGAAGGTGGCAACCCTAGTTACAAGTGAGAAATCTTGCTGAACAAATATTCTGTGATCTCCCCCCTTTTTCCAGAGCTCACTTAAAAATTTGCATCTTAATGTGCAATTTCTGAATCTGAACTACAATTGGTTGAGGATACTGGGCTGCAAAGCCTGCTGACTGTATAGTTTGGTGAGCTGTGTCAAGTTGCACCATGTCTGTCTGGAAGCCAGTCCATTTACTGATTTGAGTGGACATAAATTTCAAAGAATTATTTGCTTCACTCTAGTATATTTAAACATTATAGATTCTCTCTCCATTCTGTATCCTCCAACTGAATCAGGTTCTCATGTATTTTTTCTGCATAGTTTCCATTTTGGCCAACCTAAGTGCATGATATCCTGATATGTTTTACTGTCTCCATTTTGTCTGAATGAATGGTTAAGATTGATTCCAAGTCTTCCAGTCATCAGACCATTCTTTTCATACAACCCTGAAAGGATTCATTCATTTTAACAAAATTCTTGGTACATTTTGGCAGTCTTACAATATAATTCAGCCATCCGGATTTGTTCCTTGGAAGGTTAATTGTCATGCACTGTTTTTCCTGTGGTATCTCGTGCATGGAGCTACTGGAGTAATTTCTCTTTCTGTCCCCTTCCTTTGACTTTTGTCTTTGTATTTATAAATTGCTTAGGTAGTTTGTGACAGATCTGCCAAATTTACTGAAACAAATCAAGTTGAAATATTCCATTTTAACGCTTGCAAGCAGGGGGGGGGGGTCTGGTCCTTTTATCAGCTTGGTTACTTACCAAAAGTCCTAAGTCAGGCTAATTGTTGAGTACAGCACCCCCTTTGGGATATATCTCACTTAACATATCAATCAGAAAGGCCCTAAAAGTTCCTAATCAGAAAGGTGTCTAGGCTAAAATCCCTGAGCTACCAAGAGAGCCCGGAAGTCTTGTCTCCTTATTTGATGTCTTACAGACTTGAGAGAGGAGGTCTTTGTCTTGCTTGCTTCACCATTAGAAACCTGATTGTTCTCAATCTCCTGTTATCTCCACAAGTCTGGTATTTTCAGCAGTAAAACCAGGGACCCAAAGCTTTACCTACAGATAAATAAAAGATGTTGGAGGAACAGGTTTGCAATCCACGAACTTCCTGCATGTTAAGCAGTGTAACTCACCAGCTTCCTTTAAGTAAAACAGACAACTGGATTGTTATCCACAAATTTACTCTGGGATTAACTGATATGGTGCACCTGGAGAAAGGAGGTGCAGCTTGGGGTACTGGCAAAGGTAAATGGTCATAAGACTCTGTGGCCTTGGAATATCTGTGAATCTTTGAATAAGAAAAAGTATTTATCATTCTTTTTTATTTGCGTTTATATTTATAGATGTGAGAAGTGTCAGGCTGATGTCAGTTTGTAAGGCCACCCAACCAACAAGGAAAAACCTATATTATTTTTCTTTGCTCTGTTTCTTAAAGTGCTTGCTTGCTTTTGTGCTAACAGTGTGCCCGTTACCAGCCATGCAGCTGCCGGAGTTGTGAGTGTTCTTTTTCCCCTCCATGCTCCATTCATGACATTTCTATTTCTGATTTCTGATCTTGCATACCAACTAAAAGTTTGGAATACATATTAAAGGAGGAGACTGACAAGGAAACACATATTCAGAGTATGTACAGTGAAGTTTTTGCATTGTTTTATGAAGAGATTGAGTAAGGTGCCAGTCAGAATTTGACAATATGTTAAAAGTCGACATGCGGAGAAAAGGGAAGGAATAGATGAATGGGTGACATTTCAAGTAGGAAAGCAGTGCAACAGATTACCAACTTGTGCTATTCGTTTTCTTCCAGGTGCATTTACTTTCTTTCATTGTCTATGTGGGTTGAAGCTGAGAAGTTTGCTTAATTGCCATTTGTCAGCCTGTCACTTCTCAGTAGCTGCAGTGACTTTCTTAGCACATTTGTTTGATAAAAACTATGCTCTTAACCTTTATGATGTCTCTTTTGCTTAGTTAACAGTAAACCTAATTGGGCCTCATTTCTTGATGCATAATTCATTACAAGAAAGTATTGCTTGTTTTTCTGATCAGTGTTGAAGCGCTGATACTTTGGTTGTCAGTTTTGAAAAATGTTTTCTCCTGTTTGTGCAGTTAAGTCATTTTATGATGTCATAGGTATTGGCACATGATTTGTTAATGCCCTCAGCTTGCCATTCCTGTGTACTCCTGTCACATAGCTTATCTAGCTGCTGTTGCATTATGCAAATGTACTTCTCGTCCTCAGTTACTAATTACCTTTGCCACTGTGCTTTGTTTAATTTGTTTTTTCGGTCAGCATTGTGTTCCGCGGCATAGATTTCTGACAAGGCAAAACAAGCTTCAGTTAGTATAGATGCCATTGAGTTTAGAAAAATGGTGAAAAGTGAAGTTGATGTGCCTCAGTTTTTCAAGGAAACAAACTGAAATTATAGAAGGATGGGAGAATAAAGTTAAAGTAACATCGTATGGCAACAGAGATAAAAACCTTGTGTTGTCATGAAAATGGAGGGTGGTTGTGTGGCTCTAGCGGAAATTATGAATTAAGGACATTAAAGCAGTTTTTTTGTAAAATATGTTGTTAAGCAGTAAATATACTAGATAATTAATCTTATATTGTGTGTTCTTTTGTTTGTAGGTGATTTATGGTCCATTGATCATGCTGATTATCATAGCTGCACTTTGTCAGAAAATGCTCTCCAGCGTCCCCCTATAGTGCAGTACATTTACTGATAAGTAGATAGAACACTTAGCCATCTGAGTGATAATTAGTGCACATCACATCAGTGGCTTGTAATAGACTGTGTACCATCATTTAATCACGCAATGCACACACAAATGTAACAAACAAATTTAAATTGTCATTTTGCAGATCAACATTCTTTGACAGATATCTTATGACAAAACCGACAAGGTGTAAGTAAATTCTATCAAACACACAATGTGTGGTAAATGAAAGCATACTACTTGTAGTATTCTTCCATGGGGGGTGTCAGGGGGGCCAGAGGGCAGGAACAATATAGATATTTCACCTTCGGTGCCAGAGTTCCTTACAACAGCTCTGCTTAGTATTCCAAAATATTCCATGGCAGTGTCAGGATGGCCAGAGGGCAGGAACAAAACAGATGTGTCACCTTCGGTGCCAGAGTTCCTTACAACAGCTCTGCGTAGTATTTCAGAATATAGTTTGTTAATTAATAGTCATTTACCAAGCAATACCTTTCAACTTCTTGGCACACGAAATCTGGATAAAGCCTAGAATAATGGCTCGAAAATAGGGACACATTTTAAATATTGAGCTTATAAAGTTAGAACATTGCTAGAATAACAGATTTTGTGTTGACATGTATTTTCTGAAGGATATAAAGTCTGAAACTCAAATGTCAGAAAATCACAACTTTTATGGAAAACAGACTAGAAATATGAGGCAAAAATCTGGAGAGTTGAGAGGTATGTTTACAACACACAGCATTTGGGTCTGTGGCTTGACTCTTATCTTTGTATAGTCTGAGTGTTCTGTGTGTCTGCAGGGATATAACAGATCCTCTGGTTTCTTCCCATATCTAAAGACTTACCACTACCAGTGACTGAATTGCAAGCTTTTGTAACTGATTCTGATATGAAACATTGATGTACAATCCTTAAAAAAAAAAAAAAAAAAAAAATGCCATTGACTAAATGCATGTTACCTACATGACATTAAAATAAATGTTTTTGGAGGGGGCAAGTTCTCCATGCATCCCCTGTCTGAGATTGAAGCCCCTGTCTCCCCTGAACTTGATATGTAATAATCCTACAGTTGCTCAAAGGGGGGGGGGGGTGAAACATCACATTTGAGCATGTAACATCCTCACCCAATGAATCCCATACAATACAGGTATTCACCGTTTGATCTTGATAAGTTGCATTTAGGCAGTTAACCCCCAACTGACCAGTAAATTATTACCTGTAGGGAAATCCCTCCGAATCACTCACAGCTATGTATAGTGTGTGTGTGTGTGTGTGTTTTCCTGTAATGGACTACCTTCTCAGACCAGGAATGATTTTGTGCTTTATGCCCATGGAGTGATGGGATAGGTTGCAGCTGTGTAGTGACCATAAGTAGGGAAAAACAGGTAATGGAGAGTGAATGAATAGAGTCAAATGGAAAAACACAGCGGTAAACGTACTAGAACTCCAGTAATATTTTTGAAAATGTAGCTGTAATTTTAATACCTTCATCCTGCCAACATGTGAATGAATCACATCCAGGAGAAATTATACTGCCAGTTGTTTGAGAAGAGGATATAAGAAGGGAAACTACTGGGGCTACATCTTTGGACTAAATAAGTTTACTTTTGGCAGCAAAACATTAAGGGAAAAGAGGCTGATACCTTTGACTTTGAACCACAGGGCATTGGCTGATGTCCTTTAATCAGCAGGATGTTACTTCTTGGTGACCATCACACTGTGCTGATATTAGTCAGTGCAAAACAGTGTTTTTGAGGCACTATAAAGGGACGGTCCATACAGCAATACGTACCACGAGGTAGAAAGTCTGTGCAAGGGACAGAACACCAGTCTTACACCAACTGTTTGTTTCACTAAGGCACAGGCAGTGGTAGGGGTGGTGGGGGTGACTGTTTCTTTGTCAGTGTGGTAGATGCTCAATGGATTGTGGTAGAGAAACATGACAGAAAGTACATTGGGGTAGGAATGAAGTGCTGTAGAAAAGCTTCAAACTAAGATTGTGCAGGCAAGAAGGCGTACCTGGGGACGAGGTTAGTTACAAAGCAATAGGAGAACATAGGAAAGCTTTGTGGAGCCCAGGTGGCATTTCTGAAGACCTTCATTTCATTTTTGCCTTATTGGCCACAGTTTCATTTCCTGGGGTTTGCTTCTCCCCATGTATACACACACACACACATACACACACACACGTACATACATATAAGTTGGTCTGTCATGCAGCTCTTCTCCAGGTTTTACAGCAAGAATGAAAAGGTTAAGAGAAGAATTGTTGATATGTTGGCCAGATCTGTTGTTTTATTTGCCACTGACGGAGTGATATTTTCTTAATTTTTCTATGAATTGCAGTATTCATTAGCACACTACCAACTTTTAAAATGGAATGTCTGGAGAAGAATTCAGTAAATTATGTAAGAAGTTTCTTGTACTTGTTAATACTAATTTTGCACTATATGTTTATAGACCCTGCAACTTTAAAATTAATTCTAAAAGCATTAATATAATTCTGAAAGCATTAGTACAAGCAGATAACACTGTAACATAATTTAGAAGAACTCTGAAACACATCAGTATACACATTTTACTTTCAAGTTGGCAGTAAAATTAACCACCTTTTTTATTTGCATCGCTTGCTAAATAATTGTGCAGCAGTCTGCATAATTGAAAATATACATATTTTATACCATCTCGTCTATTGCAAATACGCAGAACAGACAGCAGTGAATGATACAGTGCTAATTAATTACTGGTGAAACAAGTAGATTCTGGAAAACACATGGGTGTTATCATCCATCTAAAGGAGATTGTTGCTAAATAAAAGTAACTGACTGCTTCCAGCTTGAGACATTAACCTTAAAGTAACATTTCCTGTTCAGTTAGCTGGCAACATTGTTTGAAGGAAAGCTGATGAAACATTGAGCAGTGTTTGATCACAACATGGATAGTCAGCCATGAATGATTGAACACTGCTTTGTATGAAGAGTGGAAATTTTTTATCTGGTTGAGACCAAATATATGTTTGTTGTGAATTATTTTGAATTCTCTTGGCAGGTGTTGCTTTGGCATTGAAGGAGGTATTTACAAGTTAAGGAGGTACTGGAGAGCAAAGCACCCCCCCCCCACACACACACACACACAACACATACTCTGGGGTATATGCAGAAAAGTTTTTTTTTCTGGGGTTATAAGGTAAAAGAGCTTAAGTTTAAGTTAGTTGAATGTATTGTTGTCAGGTCTTTTATTTAACGAGTTGATGTTTTTTAAAGCAGTTTCATTTTTTTTTTTCTCGTTTAAATGTGGTTCAGGTAAAACTGATGCATTGTATTACTACAAATCTGATTTGAAATTTCAAAGAACTTTGTCTTACTGTTTTTGTCACCGAGTAAAGAATAAGTGGCAGTCATGTTAAATGAATACAGCTAAACCCCAAACTTAACAAGCAGTTAAGGAAGTGCAGGTGTAAGGGGAGGCTTCAGAAATCCCTACTCTAGACCACCTCAAAAGAACAAAGTTCATTACACATATGTGAGTGAGCACAAAAACCCATATTCTGACTAGAGCAAAAATCTGTTCATTTCTGTTTAGTTACCCTAGGCCAGGTGAGTAAACCAGGAAGCAGTAATGCTGATCTTTGAAACTTCATGTAAATCTAGGTAGCACCGTCATATGGCACCTCTTTCACTGTAGCCTATCTTGCTGTGCAGGCAGCACAAGTAAGATTCACACATGCATTGTGAATGGACATCTGTGCTGTGCTGTAACTGGCTGCAGTAAATGCAGCCCACTATCCTGCATTTCTAGAGCACTGCTTACATAAGGAACAGGAAGGAGAGATGACAGGGGTTACTTTCACTATATGTAAAGTACTCAAGAAGGATGTGTACTTCTGACTGTTATGCAGCGCAGTTAATCAGTAAAATAACATGTCCCACATTTCAGACTTCAGTTTGTGTAAAAGGCTTTAAGACATTTTATTTTTGTTTCTTAGTTAAAAGTGGGAATGCTTTTTTTTTTTGCAACAATTAAAGACTTTAATGCCATGTGCATATTTTAGAATACTGCCTTGCAAGTTAGTGAATAAGAAATGTGACACTTGAGTTTGGCTTGGCTGTACAGCATAAGAGAGATTAGAGCTTGATGACGGCACCCTAGATGACCTGAGACTGAGTAGCATCTCAAGCACTAGAAGAGTTGGGCAAGGGAAGATGGACGTAAGAGACGTGTCTCACCTGTCCTAATGGGATGGGGTGGCACTTTCCTGGTTTCCAATTGTTCCTCTCCAAGCGTAGTCATAAACTGGGCCAAAAGCCATTACATGGAGAAAGTGTGTGGTGATAGTAGCCATGGGAATGTGCATGTATGAGAATGTGCATAATTCTAGGAGGAGGTAGGTGGTCCTCGCAGTGATATTTACCAGATTGCAGGGTTAGGGTCATAATAGCAATGTGTCCTTATCCACCAGTCGGCATGACACAAGCTACTGAAAGGTGGGAAGAGCTGTATAGTTCCATGACCAGGGACTTAGAGTGGTCACTATAGGGCCCTGGAGCAGATCGCAAGCCAGACTTGCTAGGCCATGGGATGACGGTTTTTCTTCCCTCAGCAATAAAGTGGAGGGAAGGAATGGTGGCAGAGGCACAATCTACTCTTGCATGTCCCTGGAAGATGACCCGTTCAGATTTTGTGTCTCGTTGGGTAAGGTGATAGTTAACAGGTGGATGAAGAAAAAGCACCTAAAAGAAAATACAACCTTTATGTTTAATGCATACAGTGGTTTAAAATGTTGGGAGTGGGGGGGGGGGCAGTAGAAACTACATAAGTAAAAATATGGTGCAGTATTAATATGTTCCACTGTTGAGACTGCACATCACACTCATTGGGGGTGGGATTTAACCCTAAAAGTGAACCAGATAGTGAGCATAGGGGATGTGGTGGGCAAAGGTGAACTGTGCGCAGTGAAAGTACTGGGATGGGAGAGCTGGGGAAGTGAGAACTGCACTACAGACTAGAGAAACAGGGCCCTGTTTCACCTAATGTCAGCCTTTTGCAGTAGTAGCTAATTTTGTTAGAGCCTTTATGTATCCCTTTCACTGTTAACACATGCAGCCAAGAAACAACAAGGTTGCTGCACCCCCCCCCCCCATTTCATGAGCAGCAAGTTCAATGTAAGACAGAATTTGGAAAATCGGACTTCACTACAATAGTTAATTCTGCCTAACTGGTAATACATCACTTTTCCTACTGACAAGTACAGCCATGAAACAAGAAGACAAGAAAACCTTTCATGACCTTTTGATAAATGGAACTTTAATTTCAGTG